>NW_018397259.1:3837018-3864709 GCF_002168275.2 Theobroma umbraticum | reverse complement strand
TCAATAAACCAAAATTTTATATCATTGTAATGTTGGGAAATACATCTTAACAAAGAAGGTTTAACAATTTTAATAGATATTACATTGTCGATGTTCTAGCTTAATCATACCATATCTTTGTGCTCTCTACACTCTGGTTCCATGGAATTGAAGAAGAGGTTAATTAAGGTTTCCTTTGCCTTATTGCATAGCAGGCATGTTTTGGCATTACTACTCAACTCTCCTTTCCTTGCTAATTCGTCCTTCACCTCCACCCTTCCCTTCGACACTTGCCAACAAAATACTTATACATTATAAGGTGCGAGTCCTGCCCCTTTTTGCTTCCAATAATCTTTGTGCTATTGTTTGCCATTACTAACCTACACAAAGACTTAACGGAATATTTACCACTTGGTGATAATTTCCATATCACCTTGTCCTCTTAACTTTTCACACATTATGAAATTCTCCGAGGTGCAGAGACAGCAATGTTCCACTATTCCTTCTCCCAATCAAATAAATTTCTTCTCAACTCAATCCTTCACTTCCAAGTATTGTTGTCCTAGAACCCGAACTCAATTATCTTTCCTATCTTATTTATTATAAGTGCAAATACTCTTAAAAGACGTACCTAAGCCTCATTCGTTCAATCCATTTGTCATTTCAAAATAAGATGGTTTTCCAGTTTTTCACTACAGAACCCAGCCCTCATGTAACATGACAAAAGAAACAACTGTTAAGGGGGAGAGGGGACTAACAAGGTTCTTCCAAATGATTGACATCTTCTTGTTGCCTTCCGGAATTAAAAGGGATTTCTCCACTATGATGGACCTCCAGGGGCTTCATTTTCATACTTCCATGTTCACTTATGCAACAATGCTCTATTTTTGGTCTTTAGATCAATCACTCCAAGACCCCATGGTCTTTATAGCTGCAAACCCACCCCTCATCAACATAATGAACTTTCCTTCCTGAATTTTTATTTTGAACAACAATTTTCCTTCCTAAAATTGACTTGACTCACAAGAATCTTCGTTGAATTTTTCTGAGCTACTCAACTACTCTCTTAAGAATTTGAAACAGAGACACGTAATAGATTAGGTAAGCTCCCAAGCACCGTCCTGAGCATTGTCACTCTACCACCAATGGATAATAGTTTCAATTTCCAACAGGCTAGTTTAGCTTCAAAATTCTCCACCACCAGGTTCCAAATTCTTAGAGAGCTTTGGCTAGCTCCCAACAGAAGCCCTAGATAAGTACTCTATTTTGCATATTCATCTTCAATTCCGCCATTACTTGAAAGCATCTCAGAATTCTCTTGATGTTCACCAAATTGTCCAATTGCGATTTGCAAAAAAATACAATCATCCGCATAACTGTAGGTGTGAGATTACAAATCCATTTCCTCCAATTGACATTCCATTGCACATTCTCATCTCCACTATTTTGTTCATCATATATGTTATCGTTGTTTCTTTCTTTTGTATTTAAGATCAAAGTCATCTCCTATTTTGCATGCCGATTACTTGCTGTTTGAGGTTTTTTTTATGATACTGAAAAGTAATTGCAAAACACATGCAATCCCTTTAACATGAGCAATGAAGTCATTGGAGATTGTATTGCAACTTAATGCACCAGTGATGATGATGGTGTTGATATATTTTCCGACTGGCGAATGAAATACAAAAGAAGACTTTCCACCATATACAGCATCTTTCTACCGTTCTTTAACAATGGCAACAGAAAGGGTAAGTTTAGAATCTGATCTAGACTGTCCTTGTTCTTTCAAGTTGTTTGTTTCTTTTCTGCCCACTTATCTTAAAGTTATGTATTCGTTTCTTTTCCTGGCCAGTTGTCTAAACTTTTATCTTCTCAATGCATAGTTGATTTAACTGATGATATTGAATACATTGATCCAAGTCCCCTCAAAGTGATAGTGTTTTCTTTGAAAGTTGTTGAGACCATTATATTTATAAAATTTAATGCTAAAGTATTGATTTGTGTTTCAGAATAGATTATTTTTGTGATTGTTGATATTATTATATATATCATTCCAAGTTAAAAATTGTCACATATTCTATTAAAATATATTTAAAAAAATTAATAAATATGTGATAAATAAAAAGATATAAGGTAATATTTTATTTTCGCTTGTAAGAGTCTAATAATCTTATTAAATAACATAATAAGAGTTAATTGGCTATCTATTCAAGGGATGAAAATATATAAATATTTCGAGCCTTCTTCTTGCAGTACCTTAGTGGATTGTTGAAACTCTGCAATATTACACCATTAATGTTATAATGACTCCAAATTAATTCAATTACAAAACGAATAACTACATGGTAATTTTCACGATACTGATTCACATGCTTATGTTTTGCTTCATTTAGTGAAAATAGAAGGTAAGGTAAGGTAGTATTAGACCTAGTAAAGAAACAGCAGTGTTTTTTTATGAATTTTATTCGTACTAATGGGATAGATTGATTCTCAATTAATGATGTGAAACAAGTATCAAAGATCTCAAAGATTTTGTGGTCCATGTTAATTGAAATCCCCAAAAAAAAATCAGCAGCACACAACATGGAGTAATTTTCTGTATAACAGCAAAGCAGAAGAACAGGAGAGCACACGAATTATAGGAAAATAAAAAAGAGTTATGCTGCAAAAGGGAGGGACAAGCGAGCAAGCGGTGGCTTGTTCACATTGCCCACATGCTTTGATGTAGTAGTTGCCTGTCCCTGAGGGGGCACGTACTTGACAGGGTTCGGCCCCACGCTCACCGCCTTCTCGCATCGACAGCTCAACAAACCCATTCCCTGATTTCTTCTTGCCGCCATTGCCATATGCGGCGATGCTCATCTCCTCCGCTTCTGATACCCCAACAGACCCTCTCTCGAACCCTTCTGCGGTTGTCACGCTCCAGTCTATGCTCGCCTCGCTCGGCTCGTAGCACTCGGGCATCATCGGCGAATACTGACAGCCGAAGCCTGACCCGTTGGTAGCCCCTGCTATCGATCTTCTTGCATTAAAGCTCGAGGAAGCCTCGTCCAACGAATCTCGACGGTGGTACATTGCATATGGCGTCGTCTGGCCCTGGGTGGTTGTGGAGAAGCTCTCGATTTCGAACAAGTCTGAGCTGGTATCACTGCCAACATCATCGTCTGTTATGGTTGTTCTGGACGCCAGTTTCTTTGGAACAGAAATAGATGATGATTCCTCAGAAGGTCGGAACACCTCCAACGAGTCTCGAGCTCTATCCTCATCATCAGCTTCAAGAGAATTAGTATTACTTCTATTCACTGCCATTTTCACGTGGGATGATATTGCTTGTTGATTAAGTACTGGAAACGTGAAGCCAGCAGTTCCGGAAACCATTACCTATCATCAGGGGTCTTGCTGTTGCTGAGGCTACCACACGCTGTCCTAGGCTAGAAGAATGAAACTGATTCTCTGCTGAGATCCTGTGAGGATTACAAGCTAGTAGTATCTCTTCCCGTTTATCCCCCCAGCTTGAACTTTTTGTACCCGAACTTTTCTGATCCTCTATCTTGAGTTTCTGATTCAAACTCAACGATGTTTTGGGCTCGACCTGAACGGATTTCTTGCTAAGAACAAGGGCATCTTTGGTCCCCAAAGCCATTTTATTGTACCAGTGCCAGTGGCAGACACTTTTTTCTTGCCATCGATGGTAGGATTTTTCATGGTCATAGACACCGCAATGGAACCCGGAGGATTTGACAGCAAGCCAGTCTGGCTATTCCAGCTAGCCTCTGACGAAGCCGTTGGTGTTGCATGGAAGGAACGAACTCGGAAAGCCCTGCCATAACCGTGCCCGTCAGTAGCTGATGAAGCAGAAGAGAATCTGGACAAGGCAGAGAGATCACATCCGTCTGACGAATTGCGATCCAGATTGGGAAGGTTAAGGGGGGACACCCTTTTGCACACTCTTGCGTCGTTGTTACTTTCGTTGAAGTATCTCTGGGCATCGAAAATGCTAATCTCTGTATCCTCATCTGCAGATACATCGACTCCAGGGTTGCTTTTCCGGTGCGGAAATGAGACGTGAGAAAGGGAGGGTTCCTGCTCCAGGGCATGTTGTCGAGAGCCCGCTCCTCCTCCATTAACAGTTGTCATTACTCTTGGCTTATCCATCGGTAATTAATCAAACCTGAACTAGAAAAGAAAAAAGGGCAAGGCAACAATGGATATATGGCTGTAGAATTGCCTTCTGAATTCCATATTAGCAGGTATATGTAGAGGTTGGGTACAAAGTTGCCCAAAACATCAATCATACATGCATACTCCAACAGTGAAAATTATCTACCAAATAAGGAAACCAACATTCCCATATTTATTTATTTCCATATAAAGGGGTTTAAAACTTTAATCCACAACCACAAGATCCAAGATACTGGACCCGCAAGAGAGAAGGGATCACAGCCAGCAGATGATCTACATCCATCAGAATTTCCAACATATCATGGAAAATTATTGTGTATGATCCCCACACAAATGTCTGATACATAGTCTTCTTTTCTTCATCTTACAATTAAGTTATAACCAAATTTGATCCTACTTTATGTATAGCAAATAATTGGATGATAAATAAATTGATTAGATTAGTCATGCGGACTCTTATCATTTTGGTGCTATTGTGGAACCCAATTCCGCAACAGACAAAAAAACCTTACAGGATAGGAATGTGCCAGACAAGTTGGTGACTCTATCCAATCTTGAGAAGCATGATTGATTTTGGGAGCTGCGCTGTTTCTTCCTTTTTTTTGTATTATTTTTTCTCAATCCTTCCATGTTAGTATTTTATAGTCCTAGAAAACAAATACCACTCATTTATTTAATACAGTAATTAATCATCTCTTTTGGGTTTGGGCAGATAGGTGGATCGATCATGCATTATTTCTTGGCACTTTTTCTTTTGAGCTTGTTTCAGGCAGGCAGCTTTAAGCTATGCGTACCTAAAGCTATTTCCATTGCTTGCAAAGTCCGCATGATTATACTTGGAATTCATATTATGTTATTCCAAATGGAATCAAACTTTATAATTGGGGAAAACTTGAATTAATTATTGAGTATTTATGAGTTATCTTTTATTTTTTGTAATGTTATTTTCTTCAATAATGTATGATTCGATTAAGCGCAAATAATGATATAAAAATAAATATTCATTTTTTGATAAGAGAAAATTGAATACTTTAGTGTTTTCAAGTTTTTTTTTAAAAAAAATTGAATAAAAAAGTATAGTGATTGCCTTAGAAAAAAGTTTGTTCATTATTATTAAAATTGCATCCATATTTGATGTAACACGTAGCAGATCGTATGAGCTGTGCAAGTCTTTTCAAGTCTATGAGATGATGGTTTTTGTTTTCTTATTCGAACTTCAAGTTTGGAGGTGCCTCCATGTGTTTGGGTTTTATACAAATAGGGATTTAAACCTAATTTGTACATTTCGTTGTTTGAAAAATAATTAATCTAATTAAAACTTTATTTTCATATTCTGTAAGGTCTGACCAAACATTTTCTCGAATCACCGAAGGAAATGTATATTCAATGGCACTAATCTATTTCTGAATATAACGCCTGATAATATTTATGTTAATAATTTCTGTATTTTAATAATTAATAAGGGAATGCCATCGATCTTCTTAATTTTAGTAAACTTCATATTTATAATGTTTTTACGAATTTGAAATGCCTTGGTTTCTGTTGTTTACTCTTAGGATTTTTATCCCATAAAATATTGGCCGGTTTTAATTATTAGTACGAGCTCACTTTAAGCAATTATATTAAATTAATTATTTTTTTTGTTTATTTTCCTGTTGATTTTTGTTTAGTTTAATATTTTATGAAATTGTTATAGTTTGTAAATAAATTTATATAATTGACAAGTGTACATTTGATTAATTATGTTTTTTTTATATATATAATTCAATGAACATGTATCAATTATTTAAACATATTTGTAGGTATAAAAACTTCAACACCCTTGTATATAGCATAATTTATTAATTTCCCTTCTTTCAAGGGTTCTGAGCTAAGTATGACATATAGACCATTAGCCTCTGAATATATAGTTTTAACAGTTTGTTTATGCTTCCAAGCAAAATTCAAACAAGACTGATTGGCTTTCCCTTTATGGAACTCAACCAAATGGTGGGACCAAAAGATTGTTCTATTTCGGTCTGTTTAAGTTATCATTCATGTCATGTAGAACTTCTGTTAAATAGTTTGTTACTCAATTAAGAGGCAAACTCTCAATAATTATGACATTGCACCTTGGTTCTGGTTCAAGAGTTGAGTATATAGGTTTCAGACCCCTTTACACTACTTCTCTAGCAAGGAACTCGAGAAGGGTGTAATTCCCGAATCCTCAACTCTTTCACTGCTCTGCCAACAAAAGTTTGACACTACAAAAACAACATTGCATCCTGCTTCAAGAGTTCTATGCATACACTTCAAATTCTGTCAGCACTATTGTCTGAACTGGAAACTCGAGATATGGTGTAATTCCTGAATATTGAACACTTTCATTGCCCGGCCAACAAAAGTTTGATGCTACAAAGATATGGTAATAGGATTGCATATGTTCAACACATAATTCCATTACAAGGAGTATACCTTTCTTTCATGTTCACTACAATTTACAAGTCCTAATTATCACAAGCGGGTAACATTAACCAAAAGGAGTAAAATACCAGATGAACAGCATGTTTATTTCCCATCACACCTTACTACATATAATGGGAAAAGAATTAAGTGTGATGTATGTGATGAGGAAAAAGAAGTGAGAAATATTAAGGCACTTGTAGAAAGAGGGGATAGCAGTATGATTGGCAGTATGTTTTCGCTAAAGTATCATATATTTAACTGAATGATACAATGACAGGACGAGGACGAGAACAAAGAGTTCTCTACATTTACAGAAACACAACACAACACTTGCATATTTGTATGTCTAGCAATGTGATGACAATAAACAAGAGCAACTTCTAGCAAATTATTTAAGTGAAACCAAACGTTACCAAATGCCCTCAGCAACACAACACTCAATGCTCTTCACCTGTATCTCTTGAGTTTTACCAAAATTGTTATTCTTGCTAATGCAGAAATATCAGCTGGAATAGTCTGTACAACACAGCAAGCAAGCAAGCACACAACAGGAAGCTTATAACCCATCAAAATAGACCCTCAAAGAGCCTCGTGATGCAAGAAGAGAAACTCACAGCCTCATGAACTATCTTGAAACTTGAATATAACATCTCTGCCTCCAGAGTCTATGATACAGCCTTTAGCATGTCCCCTTCAACAATTCCATTACCAAGAAACTCGGATGGCTACTGAAATATAAGACAGAGAATATAAGAGGAAGGTATAGAGGCAAAGTCAATTTCGTCGCCATCTTAATTTCAGAGAACAAATTGAACTTGTGGATTTAATTAGGAAATCATCAAACCATATTGAAAATTATGATGCCATTTACACATAAGAATCACGCGAATACATTCTAATACAATTTCTTAAATTCAAAATAAAAGAGCACATTATAAATCATCCACAAAGTTGTACATAAAAAACTATTCCTTGGGAATTTTTAAAAATAACATAAAAGACTTACATCAATCAAAGCCAAACAGATTAACAGTTAATCAACTAAAATAAATCGGATTATCTCAGCTAGCTCAATCAGCCATCATCTCATTATTTGCGGTCCACTATATGATCCCAGACTCATTAAATCAATTATGTTAACATCATTGGCGATACCAAGATATGGTGGTATCAATAGCTATAGAGCTCCAACCACCACCCCTCCCCCTCTTTCTCAAATTTATCTCTCTATGTGTGTGCCTGCGCATGTCTGTATGTGTACTTCAGAATATTGAATTCCAGAATTTAGCAATGAAATTCTCAGACATCAAAATCAAATGTCTGTCATATGCAGCAACAAACTAATTGCATATATGTTTGATTATCGTTTCTCAAACGTCACAGGTAGTTAGCATCTGATGAAATCAAAAACAAGAGTCCCAAACGAGAACTCATTAGAATCACCAAGAATCTATTAAGAGAAAGTAAGCAAGATTGTGAAAATAAATAACATATTATAAAAGTAAAATTAAATCAATCCAAATTATAGTAACAGACAAGGGAAAAGCATCATCTACAAGTGAGAAGCAAGAAGCTTTATGCAGACGCAACCTGGGAATCTGATTGAGTGTGAGAATCATCAGGATCAACGGCGGTGCAATCACGGGGGTTCTCAAACAACGACAAGGAGAACTGTTTATCAACGACGCCAACGTCGAAGTTGATCAAACCGGAGCTGGGATCATCGACGCGTATGCTAATGACGGGGAACCAAAGGAACAGCTCCTGCTGCGTCACACCGGATAAATTCGCGATCTTCCCGAAAGATAAGACTCCGGAGATGTTGAAATCGTAGTGGAGCTGGTTCTCGAATTTGGCGTTGCAGGGTTGGCTTAGGTTTACTTGGAAACGGTGCGTTTCGGGGTCGATTGAAAATTCGGTTATGCCCTTGGGAAGGAGACCCATGGGGAGGCCGTTGCGTTCCAAGTGGTCGTAGATTGAGGAAGGGGATGATTGGGCGGTGGGAAAACTGAGGGAAATGAAGAAGAAAGTTAAGGAAAGCGCGGGAAAGAGAGAGAAAATTGTAAATCCCATGTTTGGGGCTTCTTTTCTCTCTCCTTTTCCCCAGAAAGGAAAAACAAATCGATTTTTTGGGACAGAGATTTTTGGTTATGTGATGATGCTTCGATTGGTTTGAGGTTGAAGCAAAGGGAAAGAGGTAGGAAACCAGAACAGAATTTTTCAGAAGGGTTTGGATTTTGTCTGCTACTTGGATGATTACGTTCAACCACGCGCTCACTACGAGCGTGACGGGCGTTTCAGGGGAAGAGAAATTCGAAATAAAAGATCATGGTCAATTAATGAATTAAATGCCGGAATGAATATTAAGGAAACAGTTAAAATAAAAAGTATTAAAAAGTTCCGGTACTTCAAATGTGTGATACTAAACTTTGTTTGTAGTATTATGTACAAGTCATATTTTTATGGCAATACTTTAGACACACTGAGTTATATATATATATTTAAATAATTTGTTTTCATAAATTTTTTAATTTTTATTTTAAATTAAATAAATTATTAAGATTAATGAAAATGTAATTACCTTCGGTCAAATAAAATTAATCATTGATTTTAAGGATCCTTTAGCCCACAAGTTCTTAAGATTGTACTAGCAAAACAAGTACGAGCAATACGCACAGAACAATTGTCCTTCCTAAGGCCTAAAACATGTCTCGCCTAGACATGTTCACGTAGATGAGATTAAATTATTTTATTTTTATATTTTGTGATGCGTGAGGAACTTTTTCATGAAGAATTTTAAGCTAGAAACAAATGTAAATGCTTGATTTTGTTTATTAATTTATTGTTTCTTTAAAAATTATTTTGTAATATTTATAACGTTATAAGAAAACAATGAAAACAAAAAACAGTTATATCATATAATAAAAAGATCGTTCTCTTAGCATAGCTTAGCGAGTTCAAGTAATTATTATTTATTTTGTCCAAAAAACCTCTTTTTAGTAATCATTATCTATTATGTAAATAAATTTTTTTTGTAAATCGACTCATTATTTATTTTAAAAATTATTCTTGACAGCTTATTTGAGCAGAAAAGGATTTCTTAAGCAAAATAAATACATGTTCACTCTTTAACTCTTTTCTTTAAATACTCTCTCAAATTCTCTTATAAACCTGCCCTGCCACGATATTCAACACTTCAAAAATTACTCCAATCTTTTTCTTTGTTGCCTATAACACGTCATTTTACTTATTTACAACACTTCCTCTTTCCTTATTCCAAGAACCCCTCTACAAAGTTGATTGAACCAGAATTTTGCTTAAGCCAATTTAGGCATGAAATATTATAAATTAACTCACTCATCTATAGAATATGGGGGCATTTTAAAAAATAATCCTTAAAAATAAAATATTTTCAAAAATAACATCTTTTATAATTTTAACTATTTTTAATCAAATTAGATAAAATTACCCTTAATGAAATTACACATCAGGATATTACACAGCGTATACAGAAACATGTTACATGACATGGTTAGGTTGTTACACGCCATGTACAAAAACGTGTGACACGCTATGGTTAAGTTGTTACATGCTACGTACAAACATGTTACACGTCCTTGTTAAGTTATTACACGCTATTTAAAAAAAATATTGTTGTTACACGACATGTACAAAAACATGTTACACGTCATAGTTAAAAAAAAGTTGTTACATCCCATGTTAAAAAAAAATATTGTTATTACACACCATATTAAAAAAATATTATTATTACACATCATATTTAAAAACATTTTGTTACACTTTAATGCCTAAACTGTTGTTGTTACTTACAAACTAAAATTTCAAATCTTCTCAACTCTATTTTTTTTTTTGACAATTTGACACTTGAATCTATTTTTTTTGTGACAATTTGACACCGATTCAAGTGTTTCTAACATGCTTTTATAAATCAAAACACAATTTTTTTTTATCTAAAATACCTATTTTGAGTAAAAATCGAAAAAAAAAATTCATTGAAAACCTAAGTTTATAAATTTTAAAATTTTAAATTTATTGGTGTCTAAATTTTAAATTGATCTGATTAAAAATTATTTCAAATATCTGTGATCATTTCTACTGTTTAATTTTATCCGAAAAACCTAAAAATCAAATTCTCCAAATAATCATTCATTCAAGCACATCAAAGTATCGTTTGGTGTCTTCAAAATGCTGAAAAGAGAAATCTAAAAGCACGAGAGATAAATCGAAAGTATAAAAAACAAATATCGAAAAAAAAATCGATAAAATTAGAAAGAGTGAGATTTTGAGAGAGAAAAATCGAAAGCACAATTGAAAAAAAATTCTGATGAATGGTTTAATTCATTTAAAATAATTTCAAAAGTATTTTCGTAAGTCATGACTAAATATGACTAAAAATAATTAAATTTATTTTGATGTTATTTTTAAAATGCTCTTATCAAGAAAGGTTATTCCTCACAATTTCCTCTAGAATATATAAAGTATAAGAGTAAAAATGTACAAGCAAGACCAGACTACATAAGAAGCTCGCCCTTAATTTATTAGTCTAATTAATGAATCCAAATTTTGGAAAAGCGAAAAAAAGAAAGAAACAAAAAAACTATTCCCAACTTAAGTAATAATCAAAAGAAGACACCATAACGGTAACAAGTCATTTGCATCTCTACCAACTCAAGCAAAACATTCTATCACAACAAACCAAAGCCGCAACTCATAACATTACCAAGGAAAACTCAAAATCAGCCTGCCCCCCGAATTTTTACCCCATCGTTTGGCTTTGCCTACTCAAGAGTCTCAGCTTCAGGGTTCAATCACGAACAGAGGCTGTAAAGATGATAAACAAGAAAATCAGGGCAACAAAACGAGGATATATATATATATATATATATATATTGTGAAATCAGGGTTGTGCTAAGAACAATCACCATGTCAACGCTGACTGACTTGCCATCATCTACAAGGATCTCAACGATGGTTCCCGATTGATCAGCCTAAAGAAATTACAGTTTTGCAGTTAACAGTCAGTCACATAACAGACAGTTCGACAATTTCATAAACTGTGGATGCAACAATACACTCTTAGTTAAGGGCTGCATTACATATTACAGTCTGCTAGCGCTGTAATCAGAGGCTATAATCACTGGGTGCCCAAGTAAATCAAATGCAGCTTTCAGGTTCGTTATCGAGAGTGCTCACTAGAAAATACTAATCAGAACCCTATGCCTTTCACTGGCTTAATCTCAAACATATAACCCATAAACCAACTAATTTAAGCCAATAGCTACTCATACATTTCCTAATAACTGAGACCAAAAGATAACAAGAAACTGTTTGAAATGAACCTCATTTAAGCACTGCCATCCACTATTAAAACTGCAACATGTTCATTAATAAAGTTTGGAACATTTTTTCAACTTTGATAGGATAATAGATATCAGATCTCGTTAAGGTTACAGTGTAATCAAGGAAGCATAACTGACAATTTAAATGAAACCTGCAGCAGAGTATCATACCATGATCACCAGAAATGCAGGGTTTAAGTTTCAGTCAAGCTTTGCCTCAAGTTTCAGTAGGAACTTTGTGCCTTAAGCACTCGAAAAACCTAACCAGATCCTAAAAACAGACTTCTTGATGTCAACTACAAGAATCTTTTCCTTCCATTCTGCCTATTTTAAAGCATACTCTTGTCTGACACTTAACATAATCTTTTTCACTCTTTTTTGCAACTTCTATTAAAAATCATTTTTCATCCAATTGCATCTATATTGATGCTGCATATGACCAAATTCACTAAGCATCCTTTTTTCCCAGTTTATCTAAAGATTATGCCAACTTTAATTTTCAAAAATAAATAAATGAATTCATTCTCCTTCAATCTTTTTTTTTTTCTTTTTGGCATCTTAACATACATCCATTTCGATATTTCCATTTGGATCACACTCTTTTCATACTCATATTCTCCACCAACACCACTTCATACTATAAAGCATTACCGAGGATACAAAAAAACTTTTAACATAATTTCAACTTCTGAGGTACTTCCAAATTTCATCACCCATTTAGCACAAAAAGTCTCTCTGGTTGTTATCATTTATCTACAATTTTGTCTGAAAGGCTCTTTATATACCAAAAAAGATTGCACTTAGGAATTATTGACCATCAATTCCACTCTATATTCATCTCTAAGTTTTTCATCAATCATTCCACATACTCATCTTGGCTATTTTTGAATTTTTCCAAGGTTAACATTTTTGTGATTATTAAAGCATCCAATATAAAACTAACTAGCCATTTTTGACTGGCCTAGCTTATATGTTTGTATTAAGGTGAAGCCCAATCCCTTATAATGTGAGATAACTCAACTCAACCAAGCCATAATCCCGGATTAGTAGGGGCTGGCTACATGAAATTTCTTTCTCTACTGTTCGGTTAAGGGCTATATGGCGTACAGTTTTGTATAGACACTCTGAGACCAGATCAAATCCACGCTAGGGAAAAACCAAAGTTATAATTGATTAGGCTGGCCACATAGTTAAACAGGAAGGCTACAGACAGGAGGGGTCAGGTATAGCAGCTGCCTCTGACATCATTTTGAAGCAACCAACATAAAATCATTCCAACATAAACATTAGGCCAAGGTGAATCCCATGCCTTCTGAGATGTAGCATAGACAATCTAACAATGACAACTTGAGCCCAAAAGAAAATTTACCCTGTCTTCAACATATCTAAATGGGTTATTTTGCATAGTATTCAGTTGTAAGGTCAATTTTATAATTCATAAATTTTTATTTTGATAAATATTTCACAAAGCCAATTCTCTAGGAGGTGAAGGTTGAGAAGACAATTCCATCTTAAAATTTGATAGTTATGAATATAATACAGAGACTTTCTTTCCTAGACAGAGTATTTTTGACAAAATACATAGGCACAGACAAAAACTAGACTGTATTAACTGAGCATCTAAGTTGATATTCTCTTCTCCCTCTCTTTAGTATCCCATTATCTCTGCATCCAAAGCACTACAAACTTTAGCAGGGCCACAGCTTCCTAATTCTTTGGCAAAAAAGCCACAGCCAACATTAATCCAAAGAAAGTACTTAACGAGATTTTTTTTCTATAAAATAATGCATAAATAAGCACTGATTCCATACTCCTACCCCTAACAATGCTGCAAGCTGCAGAGGCATTGATTTTTATGAGGGAACAGGACTTTTTTCCACTATCTTACATAAGCTGTCCTAACAGCTTTTATACCAAATATGATCTTAGGACAGTAACCTTAATAAACACATTTCTGATCTAATTCCTGTCCACGTTCCAATATGCAAATTAAAAGGCATTTCAAATATCCAAGAGCTTCATAGTTTATCTCCAACTTTCTTTAGCTCCCTGGTTCAGACCTAAACTAATAAACATTATTCCATAATGCAAATTCTATGATTACCAACAACTGGGGAAAAATTAAGAAACAGTAATCTTTGTACGATTAAAATCATAATATCTTTTCTAGACAGAGAGAATAGAGCTTACTTCTATTTCATTCATCAACTTCATTGCCTCAATAATGCATAAGACCTGACCCTTCTGCACTTTGTCCCCAACCTACAGAAAAAGCCTTTCATCTAAGTCCACAGAGAATCCACTGCAGAGACATGATATTGACACAATAGAAATGTCATTAAAATCCAAGCATATCAACAAGTATAAATGTTACACCTTTACAAATGCCGGTTCACCAGGGCCTGGACTTCTGTAGAATGTGCCTGCCATTGGACATTTAAGAGGCGGAAGTGATGATTTGGCTGACTTAGGAGCAGCCAGAGAAGGTGCTGGAGTTGGGGCGGGAGGTGCTGGACCAGAAGGTGCAGGGGCAGGGACAGCTGGGTTTGGAGGCATTACTGACGGTAGAGATGGTGACTGCATCATAACAACTGGAGCTGCAGACGGTGGTTGGGACATGGCCTCCTTTTTCCGGATTATCAGTTCACAATCAAGTTGTTTCAGTTGCAACTCCACAATATCTCTTGAATCAACTAGCCTACAACAAGACAGTAAATATTATTGCATTGAGCATACTAAGGGGTAAAGAAAAACAGCACACAATCTATCAAGGGACAGCATACTTGACTAGACTTGAAACTTGATTAAGGAACTCAGAGATTGATTCTTCTGTGGCCAAAGCTGGAGGAGATGCATCACTTGATGGCTTAGCATCCTTAGCTTCTGCTGTTGGACGCCCTGATTTGACTGGAGATGTAGCTGAAGCATTTGATGATCCACCTACAGCAACCTTGAAGGCAACAGATGATCCCAAAAGCGTGTCCAGGAAGGAACGAAAATTTGAAAGAAGATCCTCTAACCAAAACCATTTAAAGAAGCTTACCTCATTCAATTGGGCTTTCACCACTATGGAACAGTTCTGACTATGCTGCAAACCCTACAGTATAGAAACCGGCAAAAATTTCAATCCAACATAGAAAACCAGGAGTTGAAAGACACTTAACTGAAAAAAAAAAAATTCAGCTAGTTTTTTAAGCATCTCCAAGTGAATATGTAAATTCAGTGAAAAAGCAAAATCTTTTAGGTCTGTAGAAGTAGACAGATGTCAAGTTTCAACTTCTGATAAGCTCATCATTGTCAATATTTTATCGCATGTATGACCTCCACAATACATAATGAGACTAGAAAAACCGACTGCTTATGTGCAAATAACTCTGTTGGTTTAGAGTGAGAAAGGAGAGAGAAGATCATCTTGTCAGACTTAATGAAAACCTTCGCCACATCTTATTTTGCATGCTAAAAATCTGCCAACCACGTTGGTCAACCATAAAGGCTGCATGTATTACCTGCTCTTTATTTAGCTGATCATGGATTTGTATGGCATCGTGATTGCATTCTTGGAAGCATTAAACACATCCCAAATATGTCATTTAACTTTGCACCATGATGTATGATACTGTAACCATGTCCAAAGAGGTGAACATGCCATTTTATTCTAAATGTTCTAAACTAGTCCTTCAAAGAAAATTATCCTCCTCTCAAGATATATCATGCTGATTATTCCAAGAACATTAGAGTGTGCAGTTAAAACTGCAGATTTCCTTGTTTGTTTTCTCATAAGTATGACTTAAATTATAAAAATAAATATATAGATTTATGTTTCATCTAGAAATAACTATAATTTCACATAGGAACTGAAATATATAGCCATCCCTGGTGTCTCTCTTTGTCTGCACCCTGTATCATTCCACCACATGTTTATTACCAAAAATATTATTTAAATAATAATAATAAAAAAAAACTACAATTGCACAAAGGAACTGTGATTTATAACCATTCCTGGTGTCGTTTTGGCTCCAGCCTATATCTTTCCACCTCATGTTTATTTCTAAAAACATTATTTAAATAATAATAATAAAAAAAGAGCCACCATAAGCAGAAGACTCCCACATAACCCTTTTGCCATCCCTAACTTTTGGCTTAAGTTACTTTTCAAAAAACAAACTTTAGGCTTAAATTTTTAAAAATATGATATTAATATATCAAAAGGATATGTACCAGTGGAACAGATAAGTATTCACTATGCAGTGATTCAAACCACGTAATATGTATGTATAAATACAAGGAGCTATTCGAGAATTCCACACTTCAACTTAACAAAGAAAATTAAGTTCTACTTGGATGCCCTTCCCACTTAAAGAGGGATAATACGCATAAGATTTAAAGGAAAGGTTTCATAAATCAAATGGATGCTTCAAGAAGGTCATTTTTTAAGTTCAACTCTGTAATAATAATGGCAATGGTTATATAAAGAATTACCTTTACTTGTTAAACATGTAAATAATGCTAGGCTATGCTGTTAGTCTCAAGTGTAGGTGTTGGACATATATGCATGTCTAACAGAGACACGCTTGACATTTCGCAAGTGCTGCCTTATGTGGAGGTTTATACCCAAATGCCCATTTTCAATCAAGGAATATGATAAATTTCCAGCGCAGGCAAGTAAAATGATGAATAGATAAGATCACAAGTCCTTCCTCAAGAAAACCACATAGCAAATTACAAAGTTTTTATTCAGATTTCAAACTTTTTTCATCATTACATAATTATATTCTTAATTATGATTCTCTTTAAGTAAACCCCAATTATTTACTTGGACTGTATGTTATGCAGTCAAGCTACATCTTGGATATTAGGACTCGATCTTAACTCCCACTATTAACTTCTTAAATCAATGAATTTCTACATTTTAAATTTTTAAATTAGTTTCATGCATCTCATGCTCAGAATCTATTAAAACATGTAAATAGTAAACAATTTACTGCACTTTCTTCAATGATTTCAATCTCATGCACAATAAAGGTTTCAGATGAGTTTTGGACCACAAAAAATCTAGGCAAATACATGTGTGGTGTGTCATTCAGTTAAAGACCAGCTTAAGTATAGTCAACTAAGCTAATAGAATTATGTTGAAAATGAAAATGAATTGACGTAAATTCAATAATAGACTCAGCATTTCCTTAATACATAAAAGGTTAACAATGTCCTTAAATAGAAATCATGCATGTAATGCCTTTTCTTACTTCTAAATCTTAAAAAAAACAGCAATTTGTAGACTCCCTGTTAAATTCTCGGTGTAATATAAGACAAATAAAAGCACAACTTATCTAATGCAATAGATGATAAGATGACTTCTCTAATGAATATGACCAAATGGGTCTTAAATACATGAAAAGAGTTAAAACATTTATTAGATATCAATAATTGATTATCATTTCTATTGCTTTTTAACAACTATCTCTAACAGGAGTACTGAATTTGGGATTATACTGCTAAATAACAGCCCAATAGATACCACATCGATTCCAAATTGAAGTCATCCTAAGAACAAGTTGCATGATTGTTTTCTATTGTAGTGCCTTAAGAACATTATACTCTTTATCAGCAATTTCTGTTACTTCATGAAATTCTAAAATAGCTGATCATGCAATGTACCCTTGTAATGGAATTTAGCAATTAACAGATTATGCTGATTTTGATCAAACTTCCAAGAATGAAAAATATAAAAAAGTCGCTAAAACTAAGGAAGCAATGGAGCTTCTTTTCTAGCTCCTCAAATAAAATACTGCCATGAACATTATGTGATCCTATGAAACCAATAAAGCTCCAATACTATAAAAATCCTTTTGCTTACTAGAACTTTGGTTTCAGTCCTCTGAAGTTGACACATAATGCCTTGGTGCTAGCAGTGAAGTGACATATCTGAGTTTGATTTATAAAATGTAAATGGATCTAAAGCATCAAATCTCAGTTATATATTAGTATATATATGGTCACTTTCCTAGCATGTACATTTCCTTTAACTACCTTACACATAACTAGTTTCCAATTTGTATTTAGTTTCACACAGACTCTTACAAAATGTATTTGGCTTAAATTAATGTTTACTATAACTGAACTAACATGTCCAAAAAAAAGGAGAAAAGAAACTGACAAGTTTTCTTATTTGAAAAAAGATGTATGAGTAAGAGACCACTGAGAAATACTTAGGCTTATAGTTACAAATATAACATAAACAACGGTGTAGACATTACGCTAAAACAATAACCTTTCACTGCTGCACTTATTCATAAAATTCTTAAGTTACACAAAGGTGCACATATGTAGAGATGCCAATGGGTACCCTCTAATTAGATACCATCCATTACCTGACCCAATTAAGTAAGGTTAAAGTACCTTCTAATTGGGTTCAGGTAGTAAACCGACTAACCATCACAGGTGGGGGTGGGGTTCGAGTAGTAGTCTTAGGATACCCACTACCTAAACCCAATTATAAATTATGATTTTTAAAATTAAATTTTAATTTTATTTATTAATTTTTGTTTATGAATTCCTTATGATTAATAACATTTACTAAAAACTCATTAATTTTTCTAAATATGATTTTAAACTTTAAATTTTTTTATGAAATAAATTTAATTTATTAATTTAATTTTCATTAATAATATACAAAAAAAATTATTTTTAAATTTATTTTAATAGGGTATTTAACGTGTAGGGGCATTTAACAGCTAGCTAGAAAAATTTAATTAAGCATTTATAAGGTTCAAGTACCTTATCAAATAATCAAGTTCAGGCTAAGGTACCTAAAAACTAACGGGTACCCTACCCATTGACATCTCTACACATTCAACTCATATCAAACAAAATTACAATTCTAGCACATAGAAACACGACATTTAACGAAGTGAGCTGCTTGAAAATTCATGCAAAGAAAGCACCAGCATCAAACACTCATATGTTTGCACTTTCATAGCAAAATGACAAAAGCACCAGACCATGGTGTGAGGTGGCATGCAATTAGTTATTACGGTAGGAACATGGACAAATCAGCAAAAGGAACTAATTTTATTGCTTCCCTCCCCTACTTTTCTGTCTATTCCTAGATCATTGCATAAACTTCTTTTTGATTTATAACACAGAACAATCAAGAGAAACAAAGTAAATAAATAAATCTATTTAATTACAAACTCATAGAGAAATCAGTTTTTCAATATTTTTCCTTTTATTCCTCAATGCTACTTGCTTTCTCTTTTCCAAAAATTGCTAAAAAAAAAATTTCATATTTGCTTAAAACAAGATAAAATGCCACACACATTTCAACAGTTTTCAATTTCAATAAAGTTAAGATATCTATTTGTAATTCATCAAAAATATAGCTTACTTTCATATCCAATAATAACAACCAAAGCCTAAAATATTAGGCCTCTATACATACAAAACAGCATTATCCACATTTCCAAAAGCAAGCAAAATAAAGAAAAGATGAACAATAATCTTCTCTTTACTGCGCTACTAATTTCATCAGAAAAAACACATCAAAGCAAGCTTGAAATTGATCAAACGATAGAGATCAGAAATCTACACTCTACTTATCTCAAACTTAAACATAGAAAAAAATCTAATCAAAGATTCAGAAAAATTATCTTTACTATCTATTCCAGCTCCCGCATTTGGCATTAACAGATTCTAAGCCGCTAAAATTTTCATGAAAAATTATTAAAATGAGAAAGAGAGAGAATTTAGAGTACTTTTGTTACCTTGAAGAAGAATCGGCAGTTTGGCTTCGGAGAGAAGCGAAAGGAGACCTTGGAGAGTGGGAGGTTAGTAGAATGAGGCAAGGTAGCGGCTGTTTTAGCGACGGAAGAGAAGGAAGCGGAGGCCGTTGTTGAGAAAGAAGACGCCATTTATTTGTTCAAAAGACAGACAGAGAGGAAAAGAAATGTCCTTGGATTCGTAGGAAAGAAAGGAAAAGAAAAGGAAATGAGAAAGAGAATTTATACGACAGAGAGAGAGAGAACGAAAGGGTTTGGGGGAATCCGTCGAGAAGAGGGGTTGGTTAGTGGATGTGTTTAGTTAGTCTTTGGGGTCGATGAAATCGAAGAGAGAGAGGAGCAGGAAGTAAGAAAGCAGCGGGAGAGATTGGAGGATACGCGCTTTGGGTTGCCCTTGCTGCCGGCACGTGGTGGTTATCTGGAGTTTTGCTAACGTGACAGGAGTTCGTTGTTGAAGATGCGTTTTCGTTTTGACACCTGTACATTTTCTGGATCAGGTTTTTCATTTTCTTTGTTTTGCTTTCTTCCTCTCGCGCTTTCATTATTTTTAGGATTTATGTTGGGGGATTGGAGGTTGAAATGCTTGAGATATGAGAAACAAGGGCTGTTAAATTTATTTAATGTATTATTTTATCAAATTCAAAAAATAATAATAATACATTAATTATAATAGGAAATGTCATTTTGAATAACATTGTTCTAAAATTATAACTAAAATAACGTTTGATAAATTTAATCCAAAATATAACAAAACATTTCATAATATTTTTGTTTATTCTTAATTACATAAAAGTTCAACTTTTTTTAAGACTCAATCATATTCAATCGTAATTTCTAAAATTAAATAGAGAAACCTTTTGCTAATTGGAAATAGAATAAAATTTACTTTTACCGTTTAAAACAAGTGAAATCAAATGATAAAATAATTAATCTAAATAGTAAGAATGAATGCCAACGACACAAAATTCTTTCCTTTTTTTTTGGGGGTGGGGGATAAAGAGAAGATACGAATCATCTGTAAAACAAATCTAATCCTTCCAACTATATATGCATCACTTACCACAGCTTTAGTCCCCAGGATAGTGTGTTGTAATTTTTACTCAGGATTCAATGGCAGACGGTGCAACGACTCCAGTTCCCTGAGAATGGAGAAGGATCTTTACTAGCCAACAACCCATTATCATCAGGGTAAGATGTTACTTGGTGCAAAAAAATGCCAACTCCAGCTTCTCATCATGCCATTCTAGTGTTTATCATCCCCGTCCTCATTGCCTTCATCCAGTTAAAATTCAAACAGGAGACCAGGATCCTTTTCGGACGCATGCTGTAACCAGTTTAATAGCGTATTGCTTCATATATAGCATTCCCCTCTTCAAAGCATGTTCATGCTTTTCATGTACTCGTGACAATCTCTTTGGTTCCCTCTCTGTAGCCTCACTGACATCAATACAATGCTCCCTGAAAACATTCAATCAATCCTCTACACATTGTATGTTCTGCTTAACAATTCAGCAAATATACAAAAGGATTCATCAAAGCATCATGCCAATGGTTTACAATATACCTCATGTCCAACAATGCCATGCTCAGAGGCTGAGTCCACTTTTGCCTCTAACTTTCATAGATGCAACGTTACATGATCATGCAAATGGTATCTTGTTCAATGCTAAGCAATCATTTCTCAATCCTGTATGTGTGCTCTGTATCTCATTCTATTTTCTCAATCTGCATTCGAACAATTGCAAAATGATATACTGGCTACTTTTACAGTTCTACTCTGTTCTATAAACTGACATGCATTTTTTGCTTCTACCATCTGCATTTAGTATTTCATTTTCAGTTCCGAAGATTTTTCTTCATGGAAATCAAGATGAGGAAAAAAATTTTCCAGAGAAAGAATTTATATCTTCAAATTTATTGAATCTCACTGTCAGCAAAATCAAAGGGATAAGAGGCAATTCATAAACCAACATCATTTACCACGGTAACAACCAATGACATTGTTACAACCGAAGGATGCCATTCTCCCTTGCCTAAGTACCATACAGAAAAGGATGGGGCTTGGTCCCAACGCTTCAACACCACTAGGGGTGAAAATCATGCAGGGCTGAGGTTCTAATCGCAGCTCCTGCAAAATCCAGGTGTTTATCCACTTAAAATAATTGCCTAGCACAACAAAGGTAACATCCCAATAGCATAGCAACCCAGAGGAGATCTAAAACATTTAGTAGATAACCTCAGGAAGATTGACTATAGAAATATATGAATAAAGAAATTGTGAAGTGAATAATATGACCTTAGTTGGTTGACAAAAAAGAGAAGCATTTATAGCATAGGGAAAAATGTTGCAGAAGGCTAAACTAGAGTATCTTGATTTGGAAACTAGTAGTATAAAAATCAACAGAAAGTCATGAGAAAAATCCCAAACGATATAATCTTTGTCAGTCTGTCTGCCCAATGGAGAAAAGTAAATGTCAGGCAGAGATCCTCAACTTTCCCCTCCCCCCTCCTAAAAACAAAATGGGCAACTGCCAAGAAGGTGTTCCATGTTCTCATCTTTCGATAAGCATTGGTTTCAACAAGCTCTTTTGCATATATCACCTAAGCCCTTTTTGAACCTCTCAATAGAATTCTGTCTCTCACTTGTATGGGGTATGCAGATAAAATTTTGCATGTTCTGACAGTCTTCTTCTCCTTTCTTTTGCAGTTGCCCTTGTTAATGAAGAGAAATAAGGACCAGTGCACAATCAAATCCAGTTCGTACCATAGTTTCACCTACATATTGAGAAGAATTTTTAATTAATAGCCAATTCTTCAAACAGAAAAGCTTAGTAAGGTGTGCTACTAATTATCTGCATAAGAAAATCAAGTATATGACACAATCTCAACCTTCCTCCTTTAGTTTGTTATAAAGAGGGGGCAAGGGGGGGGGGAAGATGCAATTTAATCGGATACATCATAAAGAAACAACCCACAACAACAACAAAGTTTTTAAACATAAGTGAATAAAATTCTAATCTCACAAGGAAATACCTCAACTGCCTCAGACCGAATTACTCTAGTTGGTCAGTGCTTCAGTTTGTTCTTCTTTGGTTTAGAAGAAATCATTCCATATGCCTTGCGCCTTGACTCTGATATGTTAGATGCTGGACGGCGCTTTCTCTTGCCCTGGTTAGATAAATTCAGCATATTGCCATCAGAATCCTCCAATTTTGCTTTCTTATCTTCCTTGCCACCACCAATTCTTGAAGTCGATTGCTCAGCAGCATCTCTTGACCTCTTCTTACCAGCCTTTTGACCATTTTGCTTCTCCTTGAGAAGCTCCCTAATCCTCAATTTCTGCTGGTACCTCTTACTATTGGGTACCTTCCATTCCTTATCCCTATATGGGGCAAGCTTCTTCAAGGACACATACTGATTCAACTCCTTCTCATCCAAAGTCAATACCTCTTTAGGCTTCAACCCATATCTATTCGGTTTAGTCTTGACATATTTAAATCTCGTTTTTAAGTCTCCAATAGTATCCTCATAGTCCAAATTATAAAATTCCTCCCACATTTCCTGTAAAGCTTTCTGAACAATAGACAATTTACGCTTCCTCTTCCGCTTACCTTCCTCAGTCTCCTCTTCCTTCCTTTCTTCATCATCTTCTTCATCTTCATTTTTGTGTTCTTTGCCCTCATCATCATCATCTTCTTCTTCTTCTTCTTCTTCATTTTTATGTTCACCGTTCTCCTCTTCTCCCATTTCTTCTTCTCCCTCAGTACCATTACCCCCACCCTTCTGTAATTTGTGCTTATTCCTTTCCCTTGCAGCCAAGAACCCATCATGAGACTCAAGCACATCCCATCCTTTAGAAAGTCCAAGCAACTCATCCTCTTTATCAAAGTCTGGTTTCTCAATTCCATCGCTATCACTATTGAACTCCATATCATCATCATCATAGTACTTCTCATCAAATACAGCCTTCATCATCTTATCATACTCCTCAGGATCAAATTCTTCCTCCAAATCCTTAGCACTAAATGGACACTCCTCATCTTTCTTAATGCCTGCAATCTCCATAACCTTCTTCATTCTCTCCGTAATTTCTTCCTTCTTCAAATTCTTCAGATGCTTCAACTCCTCCTTCCTTTCCATCTCTGCAATCCTCATCCTCTCCTCCTTCCTCTCCCTCTGTGCCTTCCTCTTGCTCTCCTTCTTCCTCACTGATCCCTCTACTTTCCTAGAGTACCCTATCACTCTATCCTCTGCATTCTCCTCGTGCCTAAAGTTATACTCCAACTCATACCCTTCTTGCCTCTCAATCTCCTCTTCATCCCTCAATGCCTCATCCACAGCCTCATTATCAACCACAAGATCTCCACCCGTCTTCTCCTTATCTATCCACATCTTATTCTTGAAAAACTCCTTCAAGAACTTCGTATTCTCATCCATTTTCTCATCTTCCCCAAAGTACTCTTCCAACTTCTTTGAAAACTCTCCATCACCGAAATCTTCTTTTTCCTCCTCATCCTTACCCTTTTTTTCCTTTACTCTCAAGAAATCCCCATCATCTTCATTGTCAACTTCTAGTGTTGCATCCAAAAGAGCCTTCTTTATCTCTTCTTGTTCTTCGTCATAACTCTTTATCTTCTTTTTCTGCTCATTAACAGCAACACACTCCTGAAAATCCGGACCTTCTTCCATTAAGTGTTTTGCCACCACATCTTTCAAATACATTGCCCTCTTATCTTTCTTTTCTTTCTGCTCAATTTCTTCTTCTTGTTTGCTGCTTTCATCATCATCAGACTCAAAAAGCTTGACATCCTTTTCCTGCAATCTGGGGTCACGGCTTCTCACCTAGGTTAGAACATTGATATTTCAAAAAGAAATCAGTAATAAATTGGCCAAGCTTCAGTTTTCATACAAATGTAGTAAACGACAACAGTAATCTCAGATTACTTACAAGTCCTCAATTCAAAGCAAGTCAGTCAGCTCTAATTACAGGAATAAAACTTAAATAATATAATTTATGCACATCTTTTGTTGAAGATGGAAGTGAAGGAAACTTGGAACGTTGTTTGTTGACATTAATTATGATATTCTTAATATTTGGAACACATTTAGCAATGTTATGGAGTAAACACTACAATGTTTATTAACAAAATAATATATTTTCCGCTTACTAGACATAATACACAGAATTTTCTTTGTCCTGTATATATTAATTATCCTTCAGAAATTAGCACCTTGCTTCACATGGGGATGTGCTTTTTTGCACCTTGTGCCTCGGGTAATGTAAGGTCCTAGCACCTAGAGTTCACCCTGTGCCTTTGACAACACTAGTGAGTTCAATATTTTGAAAATTTCCCCTTATAATTGGAGGGTTGAGGCCCCATATCACGTCCACTTCAAGCTGTTGAAAAAGTGTCCGATGCAGATACTTGATGGAAAAAGAAGAGTTGGACTAGCACCCACTGCACTAGGGGCAAAAGAGGCACTCAACCGACTCAAGTATTGTGCAGGCACGTAAAAAGGGCTCACTAAGTGAAGCAAGGTGCTACTGTTATAAATAATATATATTGGATAAAGCAAATTCTATGCATTGTATTTAATAAGTTAAAAATTATGATTTCAGTTATATTGTTTAACGTGTTGCAAAGATAAAGATCATTATCAGAGATAGCTCAATGTTTTGTTCACTTCAATCTTCAACAGAAAAATTGTGCATGTACCAGAGCTAATATTAGCCTTTTTTTGATAATTAGAAGAAAAGCTGATAAATAAATTAAAAACTAAAGAAAGCAAAATGATACTTAGTTCAGGCACGCTTGTTTCTGCAATCAAAGGCACTTTTCCCAAAGGGATGCAAGGCCTTTTATTTGCAACGCGCCTCAGTGCCTAGGCATGTAACTTGACAACACTGCTGCTGCATACAATCCCATTTGAGGATCATTCTAGCAGAATCCATTGCTAACTTAAATTTAACAACCAATTAAGAAGTTGAGAATTGATTAGACTCCTTCAAACTTTACAATTAAATAAGAAGGCAGATATCAAAGTTGGCAATTAGATTGAAGAATTCTTCCATTCATTCGTGAAGCAAAGCCTACCAACACACTAACTACTTCCAGTACCTAAAAAACTTTGTACATTTATCTCACTGTTCGCTTCTTTCTTCATAAAAAAAAAAGGTCAAAACAAACTCGTAAAAAGCAAACTCATAATCAATTAAAAATCAAAAAGTGACAATACGACACCAATTAGAGTTTAAAATAACTAAAGAAGGTGCAGTGATAAGAAATTCCTCACCATTATTAAAGCTTTAAAGAAATCCTCATCTTTCTTTCTGAGTGTCGTTTTGTCATCAAAGCCTTCATCCTCGCCATCAGACGATGAACATTCTTCACCCGACTCTTCATCAGATTCTTCCACATGTCCTCTCTTCTTCAGCTCCTCGTATCTCTGGAGATCCTCCCGTTTCTTGTTGTGCTCGAATCTTCGAGCGTATTCTTTGTTGATTTCGATCTTCGATATGTCATCGTTTTGTGCATCTTCGTCGTCTTTGAATAGTTTCACACCCATTGCTTTTGGCTTTTGTCTTTCCTCCCCTCTTTCACTGATTGAAGGGATTAGGTTTTTGCAGTTACTGGTAATAATAAAAACCGTACTCAGCGTTTTCAGCTACGGGGCGCGTCGACCCGTTTAATATCGGATCTTGGATAGTCCAACTTTGGTTTATTTACATTTTTAATGGCACATGAAACAATACTAACTACTAAATACACTTTTTAAGTGTTCGCTTAAATTTCAATTTTATTTCTTTTAAAGTAATCTAAATTTTATTATAATAATGCAACTATCTCTTTAAATTTTGTCCATAATTCTACAAAGATTTATTAATATATATTTTGTTAAATAAATAAATCTTAATCAATTGTTAATATTTTTGTTAATTTAATGTTGTTTTCTTTTTTAGATAAAAAAGGTGTTTAGTTTTCCCTAAATCAATGTATTTAATCTCTACTTTCTTTTTCAACTGTAAAAAAATTATTCACTAAAATTAAAACTTATTTTTTTATTTCTTATTTTCAACCATAATTTTTTATTTTTTCTCTATTAGTATTTTCTATTTTTTAATTTGCATTTTTATTAAAAATTTAATATAGTAATAAAATTTAATAAGTTAAACATTAATATTTTTAAAAATTAATATTTTACTTTATAATTTAAATATTATTATGATTAGAATATTAAAAAATTTTAAATATTAATTTTTTATTATTTATAAATAAATTTTTTATTTTTTATTTTAACTTAGTTTTCTTTTTTTAGGGTTTAGGGTTTAGGGTTTAGAGTTTAATTAAGCTTTTTGGCTGATTTTGAGAAATAGTTAATATTCAAAAATAACTATTTCTTGAGATAATTGCCAATCAAACAAAAAATAAAATAAAAAATAGGAAAAAAATATAAACTCTTCCTTGTACTAAACATGCTATTAAATCATATTGATGTGAAAAGTATTTTAGACATTTCATATTATCTTTTTAACACTATTTACACTTTTAAAACGAGTAGTCTATTTTCAATACTAATAGATCCAAGTAGAATTATAAATAAAATTTAAAAAATAAGAATATTTTACTCATTAATTAATTAATTATAAAAATTAAAATTAAAAAATCACAAATAATAAAATTTACCATTAAATAAAAATGGGGAATTAAATGAGAATTAAGCAAAATAAAAGATAGAAGGGTATCATGTTGTCTTTTAATACTCAAAAGCAAAAGAAGTTCAGCAGGCTCCAACCTTGCTTCCTCAATAAATTACTAATTAAAGTTTTGGTAGCATATCAGCAAAATTATCTTCAACTACTCAACCATTTGTTAAGTAGTAAATCTTTGATCAATTAATCAGTCTAACTCTGCTTGTACAGAATATAAGAGTTTAGACAAAAATGACCAA
>NW_018397259.1:3801482-3837008 GCF_002168275.2 Theobroma umbraticum | reverse complement strand
CTTCCTCACCCATGCTACCCTAGCTTTGCTCTTTTAAGATTCCATGTATTCTTCCCAATTTGCTGCCACAGCAAAACATCTTGCTTGCTTATTCCTTCCATCTTGTTGATTTGTCCAGCGAGTCAACTTTCTGCACCTTGAGCATGATTCCAAACCTCAAATACTTCAATACATGTCTGCCAAAACCTTCTTTCATTATGCACTGGTTGCCACAGAAAATTGTTCTATCTCCCAATACTTTTGCAGTCGCTTCTTAGTGGCTCAATTCTAGGTTTTCTGGATTATCAACCCTTTCTGTCCTAGTCAAACCTATATTTCATGCCAACAGAAAAGTAAATCAATCTCAGTTTTCCTTCCGGTTGTTTGCCACAGCCTTCAAAAATAGCAAATTAATCACAAAAGGGGTCGAACGAATTGGGACCATAAGTTTTGCAAGGATAAGTGAATTTTTAAGAACTGTTTTGAGACAACGAATCAGCAACACCTCCCATATATACAGTCAGTCCAAATTAACTGCAACCTATCCATTATGGGAAGTGTAAATGCATACTTAAAAACACAAGACAAGCACCCCTTGCAAATGGAGTTTTTTGGCCTTGGTTCCAGCTTTTGAAAGTAGATAGTAAAAACAAGTTTTTCATAGAATGCAAGTGACTCAAACCACACATCAACATTGGCTGCTCTGGACTATCTCAAATTTATGCTGATCTCTTCCAACAGCTTCCAATTACTTGATCCTCCCAAATTAGAAACTCTAGCTCAGAATGATTGTAAATCACCATGAAGCAGCTTTATGACTGGCACTAGCCTACAGAATCATTAAATCAAGCAGATAATTAGTTCAAAGAAAGAAATTGCAAAGCTAGAGATGCAATTCTGCCTTCAACTCCAAAGGTGCTCCTAAAAGAAAACCCAAGAAAGATTAGATTTGACACTACATACAACATTAAATTTGAAGCCAACTGATACTGGAAATAGTCATATCTGTGTAACCGAGGTAAATATACAAAGAATCAGCTTTTGCTTCTGGTTTACGAACTACTCTAGAGGCCATGGTAAATTAGCTGTGACAATTAATAGACACTCTTTAACCGCTCTTCTAATGAAAATACTTACCATCAAAACCTTGCCCAAAACCAGAAGAAATGGCAAACTACAGCTGAGCTTCCAGCTTTGGTGCATTTCCACCTAGGTATCCTGCAAAAAACACACACAAAATTAGCCCAATAGGATGAGAACACAAGGTGTAAAACATTGCTTTCTTCCTCAATGTTGGAAAAGATGTATGTTGATAGAAACTTACATAACATGGGAATTTAGTTAGAATTAACCATCCTGATATTGACTGGGAAGAAATCACTTGACATTTACAATTTGATAGTCTTCAATGTTTTTATAGACTACTTCAGGAAACGTTTGACTTGTTTCATCAGTAGATAAGAAATCAACTAGCATGACTGCCATGGGGGCATCCAGAGAAAATCCCTTGTCAACCATTTCATGAAGAATTTGCATTGCACTCAACATGTCATTGTTTCGAAGAAATCCCTGGACCATTGTGTTATAAGAGCAGCTATTTGGCAGGCAGCCACCTTCTTCCATTTTCCTAAACAACTCCCGTGCTTCATTTGGTAGCCCTTCTTCAAAAAGTGCTTTGATCATAATAGTATACACATAAATGTTTAGGTGTAATGCTTTGGCAAAGATTTGACGAAACAGCTGCCTTGCTAGTTTAAACTCCTTAACTTGACACAGGCCATCAAGTAGAATACTATAATGGAAAATGCTAGGTTCCAACCCACTATTATGCATTGCTTGAAAGAATTCCAATGCCTCATAAACGTGACCATGTTTGCATAAGCCATCTAGCAAAGCTGAGTAAGTCATTTGATCTGGAATTTGCCCATTGGCAGACATCTCCTTGAAAAGTTCTTGCGCAGCAGAAAGTCTTCCAATTTCACACATTCCATTCATAAGAATCGTATAAGTAACAACATCAGGAATAAATCCCTTATCAGAGATCTCATGAAAAAGATTCATTGCCTCGTCCATCCTCTTAGCTTTGCAATATCCACTGATCAAAGCATTGTAACTAACAATATTAGGGGCACAATCCCTGCCAACCAGCAAATCAAATATCTTTCTTGCCTCATATATTTCACTATGCAAACAACAGCAATCCATCAACGTATTGTATGTGACAATATCAGAGCCAACACCATCTTGAGACATTTTCTTAACCACATCATGAGCCTCTGAAACCAACCCTTCTTTACAAAGTGCATCAAGCAATATATTACAGGTGACAACATTCGGCATGACATTGTTAGCCACCATTTCTTTCAATAAACTAGTAACCTCTTTCCACTGCCCCAAATTACACATAGCATAAATTAGGGAACTATAAGTGACAATATTTGATGGGATGCCTTTACCTCTCATTTCTGATAAGAGTTTCAAAGCCTCTGTCACATTTTCATCCTTACAAAGGCTATCAATGATGGTGGTGTATGTTACAATGTCAGGTGCACAACCTCTTTGTTCCATCATCCTTAGCAATCTAATAGCCCCACTAGTATCACCTATTTTACAAAGACCATTTACTATTGTATTATAACTAATTAAATTAGGCTGATACCCTTCCCTGACCATGTCATTGAACAACATCACTGCTCGGGCTACTTTACTTACAATGCAGAGTCCATTAATCAAAGTGGAGAATGTTATGACATTAGGCTGGAGACCGAATTTAAACATTTTTCCCAAAAGAGAGAAACCGAAATCCACACATTGCAAGTGGCAGAAGCAATTAATTAATATAGTGAGAGTATAGACATTGTGTTGAATACCCAGCAATTCCATTTGTCTAATAAGGGAAACAGCAGTTACATAGTGCTTCATTCTAACAATGGCACCTAATAACCGAGTAAATTCAACAATAGAAGGGCGGGGATGGCTATGAATCATCCGATTAAACAACGTCAAGGCTTCACCAATATTATCAAACTGAAACTGATGCTTGCCTTTCCCCCTCACGTTCACAGAATTTTCAGTGTCCGGGGAACTAATAGTAGCATAAGAACAAGACATTTGGAAATAAAAGCAACCAGCCCTCTTAAGATGAAGGATTGGGCGACGAGTAAATAGAAGGAAAAGGATAGATATGGTGGATTTAGCGTTACCCATTTGTTGAAGATGAGTAGTAGATCGTAAAGCACCTTTCCACCTCCCCATCATCCACTAGAGAGCTTCTCTTCGACTTTCCGCTTCTCAGTCGGAGCCCAGTGTTCCTCGGTGAAGCCTCGGTTAAACCAACAATATATGTTGAAGTTTGGGTCGGTGAAGTTTACAATATTACATTTTATTTATTACTTGTGACTAACTCATTATTGAAGAGCAATTCTCTCTTGATAAATAAAATAGAGTTTTTCTTTTTCATATTCAGGTATTCTAATAGCAACTCTTTGACCGTATGGATAATATAGTTTTTCTTGAAATTGGAACTCATAATCTATTGCATAATTATTGTTTCAAGAAGACATCCTAATTACAGAGATATAAATGAACAATAGATATTCATATTTTAAAACCAATATATAACAACATATCAAACTCAAATGTTACCAACATGATTTATATTATCTAATCACAAATAAATGTAAGTAAAATCTCCTAAAATCACTTTTCCTCTGTTTTTTGACGAGCAGATCTGACTTCTTTGTCTGGAAGAAGTGATTTCTCTATTCTATGTAATTTATCATTTTTTTTTTAATACTGAAGGGCAATATGAGTATCATGTGATAGATGACTTCATAAACGACGGGAAATGGTGGCTTAAAACAATAGAAAAGGAAATCCTTCCACTAGGACATCAGAAATATTTTCTATGAATCCAAACGAAAACATTAAATATGCCAATGGATTCTATTGCCAGGGTAAAGCCAATCCAACGAAGCTTACGTTACATTCCGAGTACCAAGCATACCCCCTAAGTGGTGATATTATGATTAGATAGTGCTAACTGAGGGATTAATGTCTTGCTATGCAAGTGGGGTGAAAATATAGGTATTTTACTTTGAGTAGGTTGCTCAGTGCCTGGGGTATTTGAGCTTGGATTGATGTTCAGCATCATCGATGCTGTTACAGCGCTTCATGAAAGAATCCAGAGTTTTCTGCTTCAATGGACTTCTTTGTTGTTGGCTGGCTGAAACTTCCAAGGTATTCTCGTGGCCATCAAGCATCTAATCGTGAATAACTAGAGTTTCAGTATACCAACTAAATGAAATTACAATCAGCGAGTTTCATGAAACCCGTAAATTCTTACTGTATTTTGTTATATGTGCATGTGTGATTTATTTTAGAGAGAGAGAGAAGCAAATTACCTGACCCAGAGTTTCCAACTTGTTCTGAACAACATCCCTGAAAAGTAAACAACAAATCGAATTTAGTAGCCATTCATCATCAACACATGTTGTCGGCATTCAGAGAGGACCAAGATTACCAAATGGGGTAGCAAAAGTACATACCATATGATGTCATCAACAGTGTCATTTGCTAGCAGGTAGTATATATTAACTGAAGAGGCCTAAGAACATGAACCATGTGTCAGAGAACAGAATAAACAGATAGGATACTGAGCAGCGAGAGCAAATGAATGTATGCTAACAGAACTAAAAAAATCCATCATGTTCCAGAAAAGTCATAACTAATGTGATATCATCAAGCTACAAATCATTTGATAGTTACAACATAATAAACAAACAACTTTTTCTGCAGATCAGTGCTATTACCGTTTAAGATTAGAAGCTTAATATTGAAAATAGATACCAATCTAGTTCTTGTGATTCAACTACAACTTTAAGAAATTTTTGGTCCTTTACAACCTGCCTATAGTCTTCCATTCACACAGGTTTGAAAATTTTGAATGAAAACAATGGCTTCATGAAAAGCCCTTAACTGGAGTACAGCCTATGTAACCCCTATCTGGTCAAGCTGGATCACAACTCAGTAATGCTAGATGTAGGGCTCTTCATTCTGGTAGAAAACGTAAAGGGTGAAAATAAAAAATGAGCCCCCCCAAGAAAGCTCGGGGATGGAGAATGGAAAGGAAGCTATTAGAAGAATTAACAGATTTTTACGATTTTATTTAGCTATTTTCTTATACTTTAAGAGTTCAATTCTAATTTTTATATACATTTAGGATTGGTTACATTAGATTATTAAGGTTATTTTATATTAATTAGTGTTTTCCAAGTATTACAGCTTCAAGGTTATACTTGATATGTTATGTTTCTGCAAGGTAAGGGTTTACCCATATTGTTTCAGTTTCTAGAAGGTTATTAGAATTACGTTTGATTGATGAGATACTGATATTTTTTATATTTGAGAGTTTTAGTGATTCTGAGATTTTGGAATTTTCTTTCTTTTTTATTTTTAACAATGAGATGGAGATTTGATTGAGAATTTCAGATTATTTCTGAGTGCCAGTTCTACATCACGTTAGGCTCATGTAACTGCAAATTTTTAGGTACACATCAGACTTCAGCCTTATCAAACAAATATCAAGGTCGTAATTTGCATAACATGGCAATGAATTCCTTGCAGATATAACTGCTCTGGCCTATGGCTTACCTGGCCAATCCTATGAGCGCGATCTTCAGCTTGAATCAGGTCACCTGGAGTCCATGACAACTCTGCAAAGATAACAGTACTTGCAGCTGTTAAAGTCAATCCGACACCTCCAGCTTTGATAGATAGCTGCAATCAGCAATGCACGAGAACTGGGATTAATTCAAATTTACCATAATTAAAATTTTATGGTTTACATCAAAATGTAAACGAGAGGAATATGAAAATGATTAGCAGAACAATATGAAGCAAAAGCAGCCATACCACTGCTGCCCTGATAGCATCCTTCTCCTGAAAATCATTGACCAAAGCTTGCCTTGAGGATGCAGGGGTAGTACCATCAATTCGAATGCAACCCACTTTCTTCTTCTGGAAAATTGGCACATATTATAAGGATAGATCAATCTTGAGAAAATTTCAATATGAATTTAAGTGGTCTTACAAGGAGAAACTGATGTATTGCTTCAATCATGGGCTGATGATGTGCAAATATTAGAAATTTGCAGCCTGCCTGAAAGAATTATTTATATCAAAAATACATATAAGGGCCAATAAGGAATAAATTTATGATGAGAAGTAAACTTAGAAGGGTTATGAAAAATGGAGAATGCTAATTGTAAGCACATGTCACCCAAACATATAGTAAGGACATCAAGAGTTGGATATGTCAGGCGTCCAGACTCCTTATTGCCTCTTCTTTCAAGTTTAAGGTAGTTTAACTCTCTAGCTAGAACAAATGCAGACCCTCATTCTAGATTTCTCCACTTAAATCAGTTTTAAGATGAAATCTTCAAGTTGATAAAAATATCCATTCAAATCTTATACACAATCACCAGATTGAAAACATAAGATGCTACTTTGCCAGCAAATAATGAAAGGTCCATATTATCACAACCAAAGGAGATTCAAATGAGCTAATACACTTGGATCTCACATTTTCCACAACTAATAACAGGCTTGTTAGTTGTTACTCCATATGTAAAATTTCAGGACATTTCACATTTGGCAACTTAAAGTAGACATGACAGGCATATTAGAAAAGGTACAAGCATTGAGCTCATAAGTTATAACTATGATCTGAGCTCATCTTTCATCATGGTAAGACTTATTCACACAAAATGCTTTCTGTGTCTTTCATGCAGTCATAGATTTGTTAAGACGAAAGCACATCAACTACAATATTTTTACCTATGTTACTCAGACTTGGGGGTGAGTGACGGATACAGGTATGTACCTGACACTTTTATGTTCAATTTTGCTCTAAGTTTTTCCATATATTTGGAAGGTCAAACCTCCATACCCATGTCCAGCGGATATGTGTCGGACACCGGTACTTCAAGGAAAATGAAGAATTGGAGCAATGCAGACTTTTAGTACTTTTCCTTACAATTGTCCAATCACAATCATCCATTGTGTTGGATCCACCAAAATTTTTTATGGAACCCACACCCATAAGAGGTGGACCCCCATATAATTTATCCTTGTGATTGAATAATTGTAGGAAAAAAAGGTGTAGTTGATATGCTCCCTGTTAAGACAAGTATAAAATGTACCTCAATGACAGTTTCTAGATAATCTAGAACTGCTGGGATCTTGGCTTCAGCAGAATCAGTATAAATCTGGAGGAAGAGGATGGGACCAAAAAGATTTAGTCTAGCTTCAAATGTAAAGGAAAACAATGCTAACATGAAAATAGAAATTGTGCATGTGTACATACTTCAACTTAAAGTAAATGAGAAAAACATTGATAGATACCTTATTTATGAGATTCTTCTCAATAAGTTTGAGTGAGTGAACCTCCTCTTCAGACTGGCAGGCCTTGATTTTTCCCTTTACCAGATTCAACTACAAAATAGTACAGCGGTATTAGGTGGCACTTTAAGATCCCTATCCCTCTTTAGAAATTTTCCAAAGGAACCTACTTGATGCAAAAATATAACATGCACATTTCCACCTCAGAATACAGAAGAATTGTATTAAAGATTAAAACACATTAGGTCCATATGATGGAGAAGTCACTGATATCCAACAGTGTACTATTAGCTATTATAGGCACATCCACACACAAGCGGAACCTGAAGAAAATGGGAACCTGCAATAGCAAGAAAGTAGGTGCCTATACTGAACTATGAATTTATGAGAGAAAAATGAACTATGTGGTTTAGCAATCTCTATATCAATATAAATATAGCATATAATGTACAAAGTCAAAAAATTTAATTCAACAGTTAGCTACAATTGCAATGCCACCATTGATTCAGAGGAGATTCAAATTGAAAAACAACTAATACGGAGTGAATTTACCTCCTGAAACAAAGAACTGATCTTTTTCATATCCTTTTCAGTCAACTCTAGGAAGACCTGAGAATTTGTTTCAAATTACTAAAAAGTTAAGATGGAACATAAAAGATTAACCCCGTTCAAGAAACTTCAAGTAAACATTCATACAATGGTATGATGTACTTGCTTACATGTACATCAACAAGTGCAGATGAGAAATGAGAACAGGATATTATGAACAAGAATGACTAAGCATTCTTCTGGAGCCAAAAGAATATAACTTCTCATCCTAAATTTTAAGATTAACAAATTTCCAGAAGAACAGAACAAGCAATGCTTAATTCATGCCCACAGCCACATGAGAGTCAGGACACATGTCAAGGAAGTTTCCAAATGTCAATGCTGCAGTACCAGACTGCTGCTGGATCATTAATCTTACTGATTCAATTTTAAAGATATTTTTTAGTCCAATAAATTAACGATGATTTCAGCACCACTTCCCACTTTTTCAGTTCTTTAGACAATAGAACTATAATGTTATTGATTGTACATACAAAAATCAACTTTTGTTATGATTCAAATATTTGATATGAAGTAAGATCCCTAAAGTGAGGCCAGCAAGATGGAAAAAGCAGATTAGACAACAGAGTGTTAGCATATATCTGTACCTGTTGCCTACGCTTCAGGGGTAGCTGACTAAGAACATCCTTCTTAAGCCTGCGGATCATAACTGTAGCCTTCATCAAATTGTGCAATTCTTCATGGTTACTCGCACCTTGATAAGTTCCAAATATTCCCTGGAAGATTTGTGCAACAAGAAACAAAGTTGCTCAATACCTAATGTAATGGCAGTCTTGAATAACATTGAAGATCTGTCAACCTCAGAAGAATGTTACTTACACCTTTGCAATAACGGTCACCATATTCATAAATTTTCCGATATACATCAGGATACAAGGCTTCCAGCTGCCAATGTTACAAAATTTTTCACAGAATTACTACAATGCACCTTCAGAAAGCTCTAAATGTAGCAAATCATTGTTTCCTGATAATATTCAGAGCACCTGCTTGAACAGCTCAATTGGTCGGGATAAAGCTGGAGTTCCAGTAAGCAATATTGCATATTGAGCTTTCTGAAATTTCAACCAAAAGCAACAACGAGAAAACTAAGTACAACCCAACATGCACTAAAGTCTTTCAGAGTACTTTTTAGCTAATTATCATCATTCCTGCATGGTTCTTTTCGTCCATATCAAGAACATGCAATCTCATGTGAAATTATACCTATGCACTTTTCTGTTCTATTTTGTGAATTTCTAGCTGCTTGCTTCATCCCACCCAGCATGATCATTAGTCATACATACCTGAATGATGAGACAGTGTTGATCTACCCTTTACATGGCCTATATTGAATTCTTATCCACTATTATTCACCAAAACCAGCCAATTGGAGTATTTTGAAGAGCTGTGCGTCTTAGTGGCTTTAGAAGAATATGTTTTCAGCAAATGAAAGAATTCATCAAATATTTAAGTGTGAACATAGTCAATAATAAAGCAGATTTAAGCTCCAATTCATCATCTATCAAGAGGGAAACACCTTTATTATGGGAAGGGAAGCTGTTGTCCTCTTTGCTTGAGCATTTTTCAAAAAATGAGATTCATCTGCAATCACAACCTACAAAAAGGAGGAAGAAAATTATTGGTAGAAGCATATGAGAACAGTAAAAAATTACCAAGAAAATAGGACATCTCTAAGCGACATGAACAAGTAATGTACTTTCTAACACACAAATGTGCATGTACAACAAATACAAACAACTAAGGTTTTCCACAAATCTATTATTAAGTCAACTGTTCTTATAAAATATAATTTGTGTCCTAGGACCTTCCGGAGAATATAAAATCTCTAACATGAAAAAGAACTGAAAATGTTTCTTCCCATCCTCCAAACTTGTCATTATTTTAGTCATTTTAATTCTTTATAAATAAACCAAGATTCTTTAGTATAAAATTAAATTCTTCTAACTGTTCAGGTAGGGAGTAGATATCATCAACTTTACTATCAAAGTTGGGATCATATTAGAAAATCCATAACATCGTCATTTCATACAATATAACCGTATAAGTAAATATTGAAAAGCAAAGCACACTAACATCATCATAGATCAAATAATCCACTTTGTTACATAATTTTTTAAATTTGTTACTTTTTATTAAATTGTTTTCAGTTTCCACATTTTCTTAAATTGCTTCCATCCATAACCTCAACGCTGCCTTTTAGATGTTTTCAACAAAACAGCAGTTTAGACACCATATTGAAGTCGACATTAAATCATCTTAAATCTTCAAATCATCTCATTAATTTGTCCATTTTAAACTAGGTCTTTAATCAACAAACCTCTACTCACAGACAATGGATGCAAGATGATGATAAGTTAAACATATGGAAAAGTATAAAAGTCAAAATGACAAAATGATTGTACTTGCCTTAAACTCTGATGCCATTAATACATTTTCTAACTTTGGTACCAAATCATAGGAGATGATGTTGAACAGGCCATCAAGATGAATACGATCCTTACTTTTTGAGGACAATATTGTGAATCCACCTTTGTTTGATCCACCTACTAAGGAAAAAATAACCTACAAGTATTCACAAGTTAGGACCTTCTACATTTTTTTTTCTATTTTTCCATGTGGTAAAAGAAAAAAAAAACTTGCGAGAGAAATCCAGATAGCATACAACTATATCTGACGGAGGAATATTCAGCCACTGTTGAATCATCTGCATGACAGCAAAATTATATGCATTTTTGCCCCACCCCAAAAATTTTCTCAGACACTTAAACCTGAAGATGATGAGCACTTACTGAAGCCCAATGCAAACGCAAAGAAGATGGTGCAAGTATAAGAACAGGCCAAGAGTCACGAATGCATGCAGCAACAGCAATAGCCTGCCAGATCATAAGGATTCAATATGCAGCCTCAAACCAAAAAATAAAATGAAATCCATAAAGCAGTAAACTAGTTTCTATTTGGTAAAATTTCAAGAATGATGACGCAACATGATCTTTAGCAAAGTTGATTCTAGTTTTTATAATCAGAACATAAATTTCTAGTATTGAGCATCATAATCCTAGCAATAAAGTACAAATCATGCTACATCAAAATATATCCTTGATAAAACTCCCTATTATAGGTTGTCTAATCCAGAGAAAAAGATAAAGAGATGGAAGCATTGTGACAGAGTATTCCTTAACTTGAAGAAGACAATTACATCAAAAAGCAACAATAGAAGATGAGTCATTGAATTCCAAAAGAAAAAGGTATAGATTCACGGCTGGTGGAAAGGATGCAAAACAACTACCCCATAAAAGTTAAAAATTTGTCTATTTTGCTTTTCAAAAGAAAAGATTCCAATGCCTTGCCATGAATGAATTTGCTAGTTATCAACATATTGACCATCTGAAAGATCATAATACATAGAACACTTATTATGGTTTCTCTTCCAGGGAGAAAATGCATCTTGATTATAAACATTGTTTGTACATAAAGCATAAATTACAGAAAAAGCTGACTTTGAACCATATACATACTGCTGTCAACAGGTATAAGCAACTCAACAGTGTCCATAAGCTAGACCCCAAAAAAAAAAACTTGGAGAATGCTTGCAGATTATTAGGCCTTTATTTCTGATGCGCTATTATTAAGAGTTGGACACTTTATAGCTACATAATTTATATAAAGGTATTGAAAGAACAGATCATTTCATATTAAAAAAAAAAAAAAACTTCAATACTGTTTGCCTGTAAAGTCTTTCCCAGTCCCATTTCGTCAGCTAGAAGTGCACGCCCTCCATGTTGCAATACAAACCTGAGACAAGGAATAACATATAATAAAAACATCATATACTTAAGATCAAAGAATGAGAAGGTAAAAGTTTTCATTTTCTTAAAAGAGACAGGAATTGATTACATCACAAAGCTACACTCTATTGGAAAAAACCCCCATGGTTATTGCATACCTAACACCATCTCGCTGAAATGGTAGAAGCTTTGATTCAATATAGCTAGGAATCCTGTCATACCACTCTTGGGGGAAAAAAAGCTAAGAAATAAGGGAAAAAAATACAAACTTTGAAATTGTATAAAAGTGAACACTAATAGAAAACTCAAATTTATGCAACAAGTGAAGAGTACTATTATATCAGGGGAAGCTGAAAAGGAAACATTCTTACACACATAGCACAAACTAAACTATAGACGCCAATTTTACCTCGAAGATCTGGAAGTGCAGAGGCAGCAGCAATAGCCCGCTGCACCAAGGGATGTAAATTCTCTACCTTGATAACATCACAACAAATAGTAAGCCATATTAAAGTCAAACTCTGCAATTTAGCAAAAAGATAGTGTATTGTTAAAGTGAGGAAAACAAAGTTGCAATAGTTATAACCTCAACTTTAAAACCAGATACTTCACAGAGAACTTTTTCTGCCGATGACAAAGAAGATAGCGGGAACATCCATAATCTGCAGTTTCAACAGTATCAGATCAGGCTACGGCTAAGGCTGACTTAACATGAAAGTTGCAGAAAATTTGCCAACCACAGAGTCATAATTCTCAGGAAAAAAACAATAAAGAGGGTAAAAAACATAAGCAGATGTGAATTGAGAGTCAGTGCAGCAACCTTTCTTTTGCATTCCAAGTGGCTTTAGGGATTTTACGGAAAGCATCAACTAACACCTAAATAAAGATTAAAGCATAGAGTATAAGTGCATAAGTAAAAGCAGTGTCACAAGAAAGAAACTGATGCACATAAACATTAAACCTGTTTATAGGAAAATTTAGCGGCAATGTTTCCAGTAGCGTGGAGGATAAATTTGACAGAGAGCTTTGGTAGTTGTTCCTTGGAGCATTGATCTGCTGCTGGGCAGAAATTGGTACAAGGCAATGTAGGCTTTATAATTCATAAGTAACGAGTACATAAAAAATGCAACTGACCAGGCTTTGTTTTTGGCGCAATTGATGAAGGCAATGCTCCGGATGAAGCTTCAGCCTGAATCATAAATGAAAAGAAAAAAAAAACAATTAAAACCCACAAAATGAAAAGAAAAAGAGAATCAAAACCCAGAAAATGCCAAAAAGAGAAAGGAAAAAGCAACCGCCTTTGCAGAAGGGGAATGGGTGATGGGTTTTTGATTGGAAGAAGAAGAATAAGAGGAATGGCTGCGCTGCTGAGAGATCTTCTGGAGAGCGTCTCTTTCAAGATAATCCAATTCTTCAGCGCTTAACTCCCAGTCATCCAATTCCATTTTTCAAACGAATTTTGAATTTTTGGAGCTTCAGCCTTCGCCCTTTGCTTTGGCCTTTTAGTTTGGCGCCCTGTATCTCTACTAGTAACTATTCCCCTTTTTTTTTTGGTGCCGTACAAACAAGGGTGAGTACTGAGAAGGAAATGGAAAAACTTCTGGACTTTTTAATTCCTTAATATGCAACTGCACAGTAAAATAATATACTTTATTTTATATAATTTAATATAATCTGATATACATAATGATACAAATTATTTAAATATTTTTAAAGCAATTCCAATTGAAAATTTGAAAGTTTAGACCTCACAATCTCAAATCAAAAAAGATTATATTGTTATAAAAGATTTTATACTAAAAAAAAATGAAATTTAAGAATTATATAAACAAAATATAAATTATTTAAAAACATATAAGAGGATTCCTTCTATTATATTTGAAGGATTGAATTAAGCATTTTGAAAACGTTGAGATTCAATTTGGAAGTAGGGATTGGGAAAGGAAAAGGGAGAGGAGATAGAAGAGTGAGCTAAGAGGCTGAGGGAGAGGGATATGCTTTGTGGAAACAGCTAATAAGTCCCTGCACTATGACAAAAGTGTATTTTTAGTTTTTTATAATTAACTTTTATTTCAACAGAGGGTGACACATAGATCTGCCCAATCCAGTTTGGTTTACTTTTTTTTTTTGTCGAGTTTTGATATAACATTTCAAACCATTTCAAATTGCAAATGAATTTGATTCAGGTTATTGATTTTATCCAAATTATTGAGTTAAGTTTCAATCAACTTTTACAAAATAACATTTATTACCTAAATTTAATTAAATAAAAATAAAAAAATTAATTAAATATAATAAAAAATAAGAATTTATTCAAATTTTCATGATTTTTTTTGAAATTATGTTTTTTTAATAAAATTATTTCTTTATTTTATCATTAATTCTATATGATTAAAATTTTAAAATAAATTTTAATTTTTATATTAAAATGATTGTAATAAAAACTCTAACTTTAATTGTAATCTATTTAGAAATGTTTTCTTTTGTAAATAAATAAATTTAGTAGAGGAGAAATTTCTTATATTATTTAAAATTGAATTTGTAGTCACATTTATGGCAAATTCTTATATTTGAGCTTCTTGTAAGCTTAATGAATAATGACCATCCGATTTGTAAGATGAAATTGCAGTCCAATGTTAAAACCGATTTTAAGGAAAAAGATAAATTTAAAAAAATTAGAGATTGTAGGAGAGATAAAGACTCTATGAGAGAGGGAGAGAATTTTTTTAAAATTTTTTTTGTTGTGGAAAATTAGAGAGTCCAGAGGAGAGAGGACTCTCTCGACGGAGTTATTTCTCGATGGAGAGATTTTTTTTAATTTTTTTTGGGGGTTTAGTGAACAAGTATTTAATAATTTATAAATTTTGCAAAAATTAAATATTTAAATTTATATTTTCCAATTAAAAGTATTTAAAGATTTATAAATTTTAATTTATGAATAAATAATAATAAAAATAAAAATAATTAATAAAAGTTAACAATTAAAAAATATTAACGTAAATTTATAAAAATTAACATAAAAAATCATAAAAGTGAAACAAGGATTATTAAAATATTAACAAAAATATGTAAAAATTACTGTAACAAATCAATTAAATCAAAATGAATATAATTTTTGTGAAAATTAGACATTTAAATTTATATTTTCAAGTTAAAAATATTTAATGATTTACAAATTTTAATTTATAAATGAATAATAATAAAAATAAAAATAATTATAGTAAAAATTAACAATTGAAAAATCTTAACATAAATTTATAAAATTGACATAAAAAATAAATATTAATAAAATATTAACATAAATATATAAAAATTATCGTCACTGATTTTTATTATTTTTTTAAAATTATATTAATTGACTTTCAGTAAAGTTATATAGCAATCTTTTGATCCCAAGCATCTTGTTTTTTTTTTTTTTTTTAAAGACATAAATACGTTATTTTCAACAAACATTTTGAAGTCATTCCTAGCTCCGACAGAAGATTGACACACCAATCATGAACAAATTCTAAGTGTGCTTACAAAGGAATTTGAATATTCATTTCAAGTTGTGCCCGCACATACTCGCACATGCATTTGATTTTGCCACTGAAAGGTTGTGATTTTGTTCTTGGTTCAACAAACACCACAACCACCAGGATGTAAAATATAGTTCAATCTCCTCCACCGAGCCTCCTGTCACAGTATTCCATGATGCTATGTCTAAGTCCAGCCATTTCTTCCTACTTTATTCCACATAGGGATGTCCCAGAATGCAATCATATCAGAGTATCAGCGTTCAACCATCTTTGCTTTCATTCATTATACCCCATTCATCTTGCAAATAATCTCAAGAAGGAAAAACAAAAGGAGGTAAAAGAATGCATACTGTGTCCACTCTAATAATTTACAGAGGAACGTGAATGGGAATTCGTCAGTAGACATTCTTCACTGTGTGGTCACACTCTTTGCGAGATTCCGAGGCTGGTCAACGTTGTATCCCCTTAGAACAGTGAGATGATATGCCAGTAACTGCACCCAAAAAGCAAATTAAAGCTTATGGTTCATTAGCTTAACAGAGTCACAAATTTTTGTAACAATGTCTTGAGACAGAGAAGTTTGGTAAAAACTATAACCAAATAAAAGCCCAGAAAGTTGAAGAAGAATTTTGGATTAGCATCTCTCATCCACGTTCCTATCATGTGGATAAAACTTTGCAATGAACTCCAAGTATGTGGCATATAGAGCATGTAGACATATTAAAACTTGTGCTGAGGACTGAGTCATCTATGCAAGGCATTCAGCATTTTATATTTGCAATAGCTAGGACACATGCCATTGAGCAATCATATAATATTTATCAAAGCATAAGGAATGAATTTGCCTTGTCCCTTACAGAATGCATAATGCCCATTTTTCAAGGATGACATTACACATAGAATCTGTTAAATTGCTTGTCTTAGGTAAGGAGATCTAAATTCTATTCTTTTGTGGCATAAGTGAAAGTCTCTATTTCACAATAAAAGGCAAACCGAAATAAATATATGAGAACAATACTTGCAATGGAACTACATTAACCACAGGTTGAAGACAATCCTCAACGTAGGGAACTTCAATTACTCGACAGGCTCCTCCAGAACACACTGATGCAGCATCCCCTCCTGAACACATTACTATTACACGACCTTTGCGGGCATGAAGTTGCTGAATAACTGACTGCTGCTTGCTGTTAGCAATTTGAAGATTTCAGTGCCAAACAATGGAAAGTAATAAAATAAAAGAATTTCCCCCAAACTACAACCAAACCAACCTGAAGCAAGCATCACGGGTAGCAATCACAACTATTGGAAGATTTTCATCAACTAATGCCAAGGGACCATGTTTCATTTCACCAGCAAGTACCCCCTCACTATGCATAACAGGCACTTCCTTCACTTTTAAAGCACCTTCCAAAGCAGTTGCATAGTTGTATCCTCTCCCAAAGACAAGAAGTGACTGCTCAGCAATCAATAACTTTGCAAGATCCTTCATTTCCTGGTCAAGCTTCAACACCTCCCTGATTTTATCTGTAAAAGTGGATCACAACACAGAAAATTAGTTCAGCTACAAAAACAAAATACAAAGGGGAAAATCTTTTAAAATAAACAACAAAAGGAAAATAAATAAGAGGGGGCAACAATTGAGACTCACTTGGCAGGTCAAATAGACCATCTATTATAGCCTCCCTTCTCTCTTGATTGGAAATTGTGTCACCTCCAATTGCCAGAGCTAAAATGGCCATCACTACTATTTGACTTGTATATGCCTATTAATAACAGCAGAAAATTTTTTACTCATAAAACAAAATTAAGTAAAGATGTATTGATCAATGCACTTACCTTTGTACTTGCAACACCAATCTCACATCCAGCATTTATATGAACCCCACAGTGTGTATTCCGTGCTATTGCACTACCAACAGTATTTGTTATGCCAACACATAATGCACCATTTTCCAGAGCATATTCTAGGGCATGCAATGTATCAGCTGTTTCACCAGATTGACTGACAAAAACTGCTGTATCCTCTCTGTATATAGGACCTTGCCGATCCAATAGATCACTAGCAATTTCCATTGTAACAGGCACCCCTATTTTCCACATAAATAAACCAAATAAGTTAAAAATGAACATAACAAATTTTAAGAAGTGCACAAATTTTGTTTCCAGACAAATGGCACTTACCAGAGAGTTCTTCCAAGATGGGTCTAGCAGCAAGAGCAGCATTGTAACTTGTACCGCAACCAATAAACACAATCCTTCGGCTATGCCTAATTGTTTTAAGGTGATCCTTCAATCCACCCAAAAGAACAGTCTTAGCTTTACAGGAACCTCCACGTATAAGCCTCCCTCTCATTGTAGTTGTCAAAGATTCTGGCTGTTCATGAATTTCTTTCTGCATATAATGCTCATATTTTCCCTTATTTATTTGCTCAACCTCCATCTCAAGAATAGATAATGCACGTTGCACTGATGCAGGCCTAGAAAGACTACCACCATTTCTTCCTTTTTCATTATCAAATTTTAGGATTGATACACCCCCTTCCTGAAGAAACCAGTTAATTCGTGAAAAAAATGCATCCAAGCAACATGAAGGAAAGGAAAAAAGATTTGATCGACCATTATTAAAAGACTAATGAATGCAGACGGTAAAGAGGTAGATATATCATGAGTTGACGATGATTCTATGCACCATGAGCAAGAGTGAGCTCAAGAATTACATGGTTTAATTTTTCAAGACAGTGCTAGTAACGGTATGATTGCGAGTTAGGGAAGATATTAGCAAAACAGAGGGGGAAAAGAGCCACAAAATGCATGTTTACTCCAGAAAAATGCGGTGTAAACATACTTAAATATTCCTGTTCCAGGGAATAAAATGAAATCAAAGTAAAAAGTCATTCCATGATATCAATTTCATTCTTAAAGATGTTATTGAGACATCACTAGAAAGAAGACTAGACAGTCTGTCATTCTTTGCATTCTAAAATTGGCAATCTACAAGGGCTGCAAAAGATTGCATTGAGACTGGTCTTTTAACTCATAACCCTGGGAATGACAACCATCCAACCATAACAGCATAATGTTGCAATTATCAATACCAAATGCCACCACTTTGTCAGCAAACCAGCTGCTCAAATGGTTTCCAAAACATCCAAAAGCAAAAGAACCCCACAAGGGAAAGAAAATTAGTTAGGACATCATTATATAACCTTATTGACAGCTAGGTTAATCATCTATGAGACAGAATGATAATTGGCAGGAGGATCTAAGGAGCTCAAAGCTACATGTCATTGACTCACTGGAAATATCTTAATCTGGATGTTTTTTTGCCTTTCTATTTCTAACGAGTATCAGTCAGCTCAATGTCAAAACCAAAACGAAATCATAACATAACATTCCTATTAAGATTACTCATAAGAAAGCCTCCTAGTGATTTGGTTGGTCTTGAACCAACACAATTTTAAAACTTTGAACCAACACAATTGTCAGAGTTGCTTTAGTGTAAATACTTTATTCCATTGGAAACTCCAATGTGCTTATTAAGTTTAAAAGAAAAAGAAAAACATAAAAAATGTCTCCTAAAATAGGTTCACAACCATATTCTATATATCTTGGATTTTAATAAGCATCACAAGAAGCTTATACGGTAAAATTATCCGTCAGATTCTACATAGCATTTAATTCTAGGAAGGTCTACATGTCATATAAAAAAGAAAGGATAGAAAGAGATGAAAAAGGAGGGATAAAATGACAACAGAAAAACAAGATGCACATAGAAAATAATGGTAGAGTAGAACCAGAAGCGTTTTTAAGACATATATCGAGTAGAGAAAGACAACAAGAACAAAGGATGACTTGCAAAATTATCCAACTGATAAATATGCACCTAAAGATGAACTACTTCCCCATCCTCGATAACCAGAACTTTCTTTGTGTGTTCGATAAGAGCATTCGCATCACTTGATAGAAAAAGTTCCTTAGGATTGCCATTCTTTGACAGAAATTTAGCATCATGAAATGCCGATGCATTGCACACACCTTCATTTAATTCCTGAGACAAAGCAATTTCTTAAATGACAAAAAAAAAAAACAAAAACAAAGCACCAACCTGACAGATATAAAATAATATGTAACAAAAAGACACAAGAAATTTCATGCACTGAATCTGTAACCTAGTCTGATTTAAAAATTATAACCCAGTAAAAACAACAACAGTAAATGGCCAAACGAGCCAGAACAGACTTTACAAAAACTTCCACTGCAACAAGATTTTGTGTGTTTTGTCTTCGACAGTTTTTACTTAATTAGAGAAGGGTGCAGAGCAGAGATTGCACTGTATAAGCAGACACCTCTTGTTCTTGTCAACCAACTCTTTATCAAGGATGATAGAATTCCAAATCTATTTACGACATTATTAGCTTTTTTACATGTATTTGATAGAGAAAAAGTCAAAAACAATTATACTTCCACATGTTGCTTTTACCAACTTGTTGTGCATTGACACATAAAATCTGTTCCTGCAGTCAGTAAGGTATGATCGCATTGACAAATAAAATCTGTTCCTACAGTCAGAAAGTCGGATCGGACGACTATCAATAGCTATAGCATAAAATCTATTCTGTCAAACTTCCTTTTAGATGGAACATTCTATTGGTCTAGCCCAAAGATGAAGATACCTGCTATCTTAAGTGCTTGAACACGCATTATTCGAAAGGAATAATGCTTAAAAAAGCATCTAAACTATTTAAGAATATTCAAGTAAGTTTTTATTTTTTTATTGTGTTCAATTAAACCTCTTTATTTTTATATTAGATCAAATAAATCTTTATTATTAATGATTAATTAATTGTATTTAGTAAAAATACCACTTGTCATTTTATATCTACATGGCACTGATATGACAATGATGTAGAGGGTAAAAAATTACCACGTGATCATATTATCATAAAAATTAATATATTATGTCATCATCAATTATGATACGCCAGCATGACATATTATAATCAATTATGATATTTTAACATACCATGTTAGCGTCATATGACATAGAATAACAAATGATATTTCACTAAGTCAACTATTAATTATAAAAGACTTATTTGATTCAAAATAAAAAATATAAAAACTTATTTGACTTAAAATAAAAGTATAAGAACTTATTTAAATTTTTTTGAATAGTTTAGGGGTTTTGTTTGTATATTATATCTATTCGTAAAAATGACCGTTCTATATTCAAATTTGGTCTTTTCTCTGTTTTCTTTTGCGAGATCATAAAATTCTACTGAAGAGTAAGGGCAATTTACATGAGTGATAAGACAGCAATGCCCTATGAAACTAATTGTTGGGCAACTAAAAAGCAAAATATGTTAAGAATGAGCATGGCAGATATGTGTATGCTGTGACACATGTATGGACACACAATGAACTATAGAATTAGGAAAAAATGCATGCAGGAAAATGTGGGGGTTGCATCAATTGAGCAAAAAAAATGAGAAACTTGTTTGAGATAGTCTGGATATGTAAAGAGGAAACCTACATGTGCCCGTAAGCAAAGATATGACTTAACGAGAGAAACATCAATTGCCAGGTTGAATAGGGATTACTCCAAATTTTTGTCCTGGAAAAACTTGCGAAAAGGATTTTTTTTTTCTTTTGAAGACGTGGAAGAAGATAATTCTCACATCTTAAATACATTTAAAGATAAAAATGGTTTCGTTTTCTTTATACATTAAAACCATATCTTAAAAATGGGAATTTTAAATTTAAGATTTAAACCCACAAAAGTTCACTGGGAAAAGAAATGGGGTGAATTATTTCCCTCAAGAGGGACAAAAAGAATAAAATATGAAGGGTTGGGGAAGCCAATTCAAAAGTACATCACCAATTGATTATTCACAATTCTTCAAAGAAGTCAATTTGTATAATTTGCATAACAAATAAAAGCAGTATTCTGACAGAATTTCCATATTTCTTTATCCCGAGATTGCATTAGCAGCTATTAAAATCAATCTTTAAGTGTTCACATGATGGAGAGAAAGAGAACAAACACATCATATAGATATCAATAATCTTGCATGAACAAACATGAGCAATGTAACCCCTGTCTAAAATAACACAATATCACTGTATCAATATTTAAAAGTTTCTAAAACAGAAAAGGAAACCAACAAATAAGTACCACAAGTATTCTCAAGTTTTCTTTTTCTTTTCTTTTTGGTTATCAGAAAAGAATTTAAGTAGAGGTCTACTTGGTGGCCCAAGCTATAGAATCAATAAGCCTAACTCAATCAACCACGACCAGAAAATTATTGGCCCATTCCAGTTTTGGGTGTCAACAGATTAAGAAATATTCAAGCAAGAAAAGCTCATATCTTATTTTCATTACTTCAATTGATCTCAATTTCTCCTTTGGTTGTTCCTTTTACCGGCTAAGAAGAGAATTTGGGTGTAAAAACAAATAACAATATGAAAAAAATCAAACTTAAAATTGAAATTTAGTGGATAATAAATAAAAGATGATAAATAATTATTTATGTTAAATAGTCATTTATTTATCTTTTATTATTTTACCTTGTACAATTTATGTATACTTTACAATAACTTCATAAAAATATATGATAATTTATTCATCATAATAAATATATGATATTAAAAATATATTAAAAAATAATATTATATAAAAATTAATAATAAAAAATATAAATATATTAAACTTATATTTTAATAAATATGAATAATTTTAAAATTTAACATTACATTTCTAACAAAATATTTGTAAATTAAGCGTTACAATATCATTTTCTTTACATTTTAATAATTACTTTGCTTATATACCAAACAGTACATTGTTCTCTTTTTGCAATTACATTACTTATAACTATATTACCTATAATCATATTGTATTGTAAAATATCAAATGATATTTCAATACTTTTTTGAGTTCTAAAACAACAACATTTTACTATTTTTATTAAAAGTAAAAGTTTTTTTTTTGTGTTAATGCAAATTGATATGTCACATCATCAATAAAAATATCATATAATTGAAATTATTGACAAGTATTTAATACCATTATTAATCTTCCTTCAATGAATTATTAATAAAAATATAGAATTGAATTTATTAAAAATGGGGTAGTTTCATTTTTTTTATTGTTGATGCAAGTTCACCTCTTCCTCAATTGGGGTAAAATACAAAAAAACTCATTTAATATATTTTTAAAATATACTTTAACCTCTCTTATTTTTAAATGCATTGTCTCCTTTGACTATTCATTATCATTAGTTAAAATTTAACTTTAAAAAAATTCATTAGTCAAAAATTATTTACATATTAAAAAGTCATAATCACATTTGAGTAATTGAAAAATAAAAAAATACAAAGAATATCATAATCTAATTTAATTGAATAATGATGATTTAAAAAAAAAGACACACAATAATAAATAAAAGTAAAAGAAAGAAATAAATGATTTAAGATTATTTTATATTAACAATTCATAAAAAATTTATAATTTTGAAATGAAAAAGCAAAAATCTAAAAAAATTAAGTAATGATAATGTAATTAAATTAGATATAATTTTTTAATTGTTTTCCTTTTTTTATTTTCACCTTATTCTTTCTCTTCTTCTCGTTATTTTTTTGTTTGTTTCGAATAGCATAATTGTTTCTTTCTTTATCTCTCGCAATTTGATCTTTCCCTCTTTCGATCTCCACGCATTACTATGACTACAATTCAAAATTATTAGCACCAAGATATCCCCACCACATAGTGAATTTTCAACAACAATTACAAAAATTTAATAAATTTACAATATTTTGCCCAAAATAATAACTAAAATCTTATAAAATTTTACTTTAAAATGCTTTAATTTTAAAATTGATCTCACAAAAACTTGGTTGGAGTTAGATTTATCATCTATTGTTTATGAAGTTAAATCTACTCTCATGTGCTTCAAATATTCTATTCAGTTTATCATTTCATTAAAGAAGTGATTTTATTTTAAAACTTTTGTTAAATTTTGTCGCTATTGGGCTTTACATACAAAAACCCAAAAGGAAAAAGGAAGGTAGTGATTGATACTAGCCAGAAGTAAAAAATAAAGAGAGAAAACTGTAAAAAGAGAGCATTTAGAAGACAATTAAGTTCAAACTTGATAAGTTTTATGTTAGAAGGACTTCTGCATACATTAGCCAAAGAGATGATCACATTCCACAGCTCGCTGGACGAGAAGGATTGGATTTTGCTGCTAGACGTCAAGGTGCAAGTGAAGGATTGGCAGGTTTGTTTACTTCCACTATCTGGAAATGTTAGTTATGGTACACTTCCAACGTTTTAGTTACTTTCTCACTATTACTGTCCTTGTTAAATTTCATCATCACAGCATGATAGGAAAAATATAATGCTGTTTTCTGTTGTAATATTGTGCCTCAATGTTATTGTTCTCCTGCTGCAATCACTGGAGACTTCTAGAAATGGAGCAAGCTAATGACCAAGGCCATGAGCAGGAGGAACCCATTTTTCCTGTGATTTGAGTTTTCCTTTTGTTTTTGTGTATATCCTTGTGTCCCAAGCTTTGGTAGTTAACCTTGTTATAAACTTCACCTCCTCGCGTTCTTTTTCTTAATAAGTTATAACCTTGTTAACCTTTGTAACTTGTGTTTCAGTTGACTGCTTTTCTCCTGCTCTTCTTATATATTTATGCTTGCAGAGTATATGGAAGATTTAGCGAATTTAGAAAAGGAAAGGAAGATACGTCCAGTCCCAGATATTGATGCTTTCATGAAGGTCACCTGTGCATTTGTTCTTCAGTGTTTACTCCTTTCCTGATTTAACCGTCAGATTCTTATCAATTACACTGTCCACCTCTGCAGCTAGGGCGTTGGATTTCAAATCTTAATGTCCTTAGACAGATGAAGATTTTACTAATTTTCTTATAGTTTTATTATAATTGGAATATATACCAATTATTATTGATGGAATCCATGATACCTTGCATTTGTTCTAAGACGGCTTCATGGGAAGGTTTGACGTATAATGGTGAAATTTCCATTCTCTATAAGTTATTCTCACACCGCAAACATGTGCACGGTAGGAGGATGATTGGTTGAGGACAGTTAACTAATTGGTTAAGGGTTTTAATGCAATATAAATTAGTTATACAAAAATGAAATGCTTTATTGAGGCTTATCATTCATTTTGAACTTTAATTTAGAGAGTTTAAAGGTTGATTGATTTTTATGATCCAATCTCCATTCTGTGATACTTCCGTCAAATTGTAACAGTCATGACTATCCTTATGCAGGAGAGATGGTTGTTGGGCTGAGAAAAGCTCTATTCATGGATTAAATATCTACTGAACTTGATAGCTCTACCCACATTCCAAATTGCAGAATGTGTGCGAAATTTTGTTCATCTAATGGAAGGAACTGTACTCATGGCTCTTCCACAGCCTGTTCCTGAGACATTTGAGCTATTTGATGTTCTAGTGCTATTATCGGAAGGATATATGGTGTATCAGGGCCCTCGAGCATAAGTTTTGCAGATTTTCTTTATGAGGTATTTATTTTCCTCGCTGCTACTTCTACGGTTAGATCTTCTTTAGGTACTTGCCTAACTAGTTACAGTTTCCAGGTGACCTCTGACAAGGATCAAGCTCTCTAGAGTCAACACTTAGTGTTCCACAAAGTGAGGAAAACTATGCCTGCTAATCCTTCAAAGCCATACCTGTTCATTCCTGTTTCAGAAATGGCCAATACATTTAAAAATTTCAGATTTGGAACTCTCTAGAGTCGACACTTAGTGTTCCATGTGATAAATCCCGGAGTCATCCTCCAGCTTTGTCCGAAGAAAGATTCGCTGCATCAAAATGGGAACTTTTAAGAACGTGCTTTGCACGAGAAAACCTACTAATTAGCAGGCATAGTTTTCTTTGCATTTTCAAGACATGCCAGATATGCCTTGGCTTGCCACTTCTGCGATTGTTATGTATGTTTACCTCAGAATTTTACTTGACAATGTGTATACCAATATAACCATCTATGACTTGATAATATATGATGAACTGTTAGTCTGTTACTTCTGCTTTGTTCTTTTTGTTTTTGGATAAATGGGCATTTTATTTATCCAGGAAGCAGAGCAAATAACCTGCTACAAAAAATCCTTCTTCTTTGTTCATTCTGTAATAAAGAGTTAAGAATTGGCTGAGTATTTTCTAGGAGGTCTTTTATCCTGCATCTTTTCTCCATTTGTTGACTACTGTTACTCATGAACTTAGTACTATGATCTTTTATTATTTTTTCTTTTCAAGTTTTTATAACTGTATTTCACTTTTGAAATCTGTGTATTACACACGTTTGAGGTTGCATTTGTCGGATTTGTCACAGGCACAACCTTTTTAGGAACAAGACTACAACCGGCAGATGAGACTAATGGCAACCTCTACCCCTCTTGCCTTTTCTTTTGGGTAGTGCATAAGTTGTTTAATGGATTTTCCGAGCTACCCTTCTGATATTTCGATGATAGCTCCCAGAAAAGCCCAGGCAATTATTCCACCTGATGACTCAGAAAAAGATTCTGTTAGGAAGGAAGGTTAGTCATCTTTGATATATGTAACATCAATTTACTTTGAAACATCTAGGGCATCTGTGCCTCTTGTAAAGGAATCTGATCGTTCCTTCACAAATTTATCACTTATCTATGCAGTTGAAAGTGAGGAGTTGGAATCAGGTGTTCCATCTGGTCACTGCGACAGTAAAAGGAAGGGAATGATCCTGCCATTTCAGCCATTAGCAATGATTTTTCATTATGTCAATTACTTGATGTTGACATGCCCAAGGTATGTTTGTCTCGTGGTTTTGGGTTCTTGGAGTTTTGGATATCTTTAACTAACGTAAAACCTTCTTTTTCCATTTTCCTCTTTTCTTTTGGTTGAATATCTCAGGAAATGAGTGCACATGGCATACCTGAAAGGAGATTGCAGCTCGTGTCTAATGTTAGTGGAGTATTCTCACCAGGTGTTCTTACAGCATTAGTCGGGTCAAGTGGAGCAGGAAAGACTACCTTGATGGATGTGGTTGCGGGAAGGAAAACTAGGGGATACATTGAAGGGGATATTAAGATTAAGATATTAGGGTACCCAAAGGAACAGAAGACATCTGCCAGAGTTTCAGGATATGTTGAGCAAAATGACATACATTCTCCTCAAGTTACATTTGAGGAGTCTCTCTGGTTTTCCTCCAGTCTTCGCCTTCCGAAAGAAATTAGCAAAGTCCAGACACGTGTGACCTGATAACTCTCGGCACATTTATATTTGTTTTAATCTAGTTGCTTTCGCTGCATTTTTTATATAACTTTTCTGCACTTCCCTACAGGAGTTTGTTGAAGAAGTGATGCGTTTAGTCGAGGTTGATACACTAAGGAATGCTTTAGTTGGTTTACCAGGTAGCTGTCGCTTATCAGCAGAGCAGAGAAAACGTTTAACTATTGCAGTGGAGCTTGCTACAAATGCTTCCATTATTTTCACGGATGAGCCTACATTTGGACTTGATGCACGGACAGCGGCAATTGTGATGAAAAAGGTTCGTAATACTGTCGATACTGGAAGAACTGTGGGGTGCACTATTCACCAAACCTTTTTGAAGCATTTGATGAGGTGAGTCTGATTATAGTTAATTTTATTTTTCGGAGCTAATACAAGAGTTGTGCATCTGAATTTGCCTATTAATTTTCATATGCAGCTGCTGCTTCTGAAACGTGGAGGTCAGGTTGTATATGGAGGAAAGCTTGGACAAAACTCGCAGATTTTGATAGACTATTTCCCGGCGACCTTGCACTATCATTGTTATAATCAGACTGATCGCCTCATCAAATGCTTCCAAAATTTCAATACTGGGTTGGTGAATAGTGCACACCACAGTTCCTCCCGGTCTCTACAGTATTACGAACCGTTCTTATCACAATTGCCGCTGTCCGTGCATCAAGTCCAGGTGTAGGCTCATCCATGAAAATAATGGAACGATTTGCAGCAAGCTCCACTGCAATACTTAAGCGTTTTCTCTGCTTTGTTGATAAGCCACTGCTACCTGGTAAACCAACTAAAGCATTCCTTAATGTAACAGCCTCTTCTAAACGCATCACTTCTTCAACAAACTCCCGTAGGGAAGTGCAGAAGAATTATATCCAAAAAAGCAGTGAAAGCAACTAGGTTAGAACAAATATAATGTACAAAGAGTCTCTCTCTCCTACAAAAAAATATTAGCAAATACTTTGACTTTCCGGTCTTTTAAGAAAATTTGTAGCATTCTTTTAATATAAAAAATTTATAGTATTGATAAACTATAATTTTAAATGTTAAAAAGTAGAAAAAAGAACTCAGATAATATTATGAAACATAAACAATAAGAATGGTAGGTATTTAAAGAACAAAAATGGACATACTTGTTTTAAATGTCTTTTAAAAGAAAAAAGATGAACATTCAATTTAAAACACAAAGAATATCAATTCGGGCAAACTTGAATAACATGAGTTTAATCAACCTTAATCTAAATTTAAAAAGCCTCCTCCAACATGAGATTCATGGAAGCAAAATTTTTTATTTATTTTTCCAATTAATGTGGGTGAGTAGCTGGAAATACATAAAATTTTATGCATGATTTTTATTCTCATCTATTTTATTTTCTTTCAATTTTCCATCTTAATTCTCAACTTTGGTACCAAATATGATGTAAGTTGCAAAACAAGTTACCTTCACTTCAAATCATGCATTAAATTAAGTGACACAGTTCAAATCATTAAATTGGTATAAAAAAAAAATCGGTTGGGAGTACCTAAAGAAGCAATCTCCAGATAATATTTACATATATAATACTTAGAAAGACTGAAATAACTATTGCCTTGCAAATTGAAATTGAAAAGAATTTGATGATTATAGGCATCATTATAATATATATTGAAGTTCAAATTTTTATTTCCCTAAGAAAATATTCCTCCTGCAGGAACATAACCAAATTGCAGGAGTTGTAGTGGCATACAAACTCATACAAATTTATTTATTACTGGTTTTAGCCAGTGGTTATGTAGGGAAATACACTTCATGGGTAGTAAAAGAGGCTGATTATTACTGGGGCAGCTTGTTCAGTTTACAATAACTATAGTCCTTGAATTTCTTGGCCTTATATTTGGGAGGATTTTGTTCATCGACAAGCTGAGGAAGCGGCCCAACTACAAATTCCGCTGGCGGTTCCAAGAATACCGGCCATGACATCCTCGCTTTGTCCTTGTCCACCGTCGTCCTGTGCAGGACTGCCTTGTACTTTCCATTGCTTAGTATCTACAATATTTACGCAAATAAAATCAACAACAATTACATTATCTTGTACATTTAGGCTACATCCAAGACCGGCTCTTGAAAAAATCACCCAAGGACTTTGCATCTCAAATTTAAAGAGGTTTCATAATTTTATAATAATTATATTAAAAATATATAATAATTAAAATATTTACTTACTATTCCGTACTTAATAAATATCTATTTTCTATCCCTTTCACTTCCTTATTAATTCTTAACTATTTATCTTATTTTTCATTAAACATATGTAAAAGTTAAAGATAATAATAAAATGACATATTCTTTCACTTTTTTAATTATATGTTTAATAAATCTCAATTTTTTATTAGTACTACAATGTTATTGATTTTCAACTATTTTTCTTATTTAAAAATTTTTTTTCTTTTTTTAAAAAAATATAAAGAAAATGGATTTGCATCTACTATAATTTCTTTGGAAGAAGTTGCATCTAAAATGAACATAAATCTTAAATTTCGTGATACACCTATCATTCATAGAAAAAAAAGTTTGATCAGAATGTTGACAATAAAATAACAAGATATTAAAAAATCATTTAGAATTAGATCAAACAATTTTTTCACTCTAAAATAGATTTGAACAATTTAAGATATATGAAAGTATTTTTAATTTTCTATTTAGCTGTAAAAAGTTAAAGTCAATAGACGATAATAGTTTGAAAGAATATTACCTTAATTTTAAACGTTCCTTAAAATATAATAACTATTTTTGATGTTGATGGTTTGGATTTATTTTTAAAATTAAAAATTTTTAAAAAAATTATACAAATGAAAGATAACAGTCTAATCAACATTTTTAATTATATACGAAGATTCAATTCTTTTCCAAATGCATGTATACTTAATTGTATAAGAAGTCTCAATTATTTTCCAAAATGCATGTATACTTAAGTATATAAGACGTCTCAATTATTTTCCAAATACATATATTACTTTTAAAATAAGATTCAATTATTTTCCAAATGTATATATTGCTTTTAAAATAATATTAACAATTTCAATAAGTGTTACTTAAGGAGAAAGCAGTTTTTTCAAAACTAAAATTAAATAAAATCTTATTTAAGATCAACAATGTTTCAAGAAAAATTAAATAAATTGACTATATTATCAATTGAAAAAAATATTAAAAAAATTTAATTATAAAAATTTAATTAAAAATTTTACATCTTAAAAAGTTAGAAAAATAAAATTTTAATAATTTTTTTAATTTCAATAAAAAAATTCTCATTTAAATATTTCATTTTAGTCTTTTGAGGTTATTGAGCCGGTCCTGGGTACATCACCGTCCACGTCTTGGCTTGAAAGAAGATCCGTGGATGGTTTCTCTTTTTGGTAAATACTATCAAAATTCTTTGTTTCCCATCTGACTTTTCCATGCATATATATATATGCGTTCCGAAATTCAAACAGTAGACGTTTAAATCCAGTTGGAAGTAAGTTTTGGAATTAATTAATGCTAGTAATAAAGAAAATAGAGCAAATTAAAGCAGGAATAATTAAGGTAACCTCAATCTGGTCGCCAATGTGAATAATGAGGGCGCCAGGGATGTATTTGGCATCGATCCAGAGGCCATCCTTGAAGACTTGCAACCCAGGGACGTCGTTGGGCACAAGAACGGTTATGGCAGAAAGATCAGTGTGAGGAGCGACTCCCAGAGTTAGATCGGGACGAGGACATGTCGGATAGTAGTTTATCTTCATCAAATACTCCATCTCCTCACCTCCTGCTCCTTCTTTAATGGCATGGGGTGCAAGCCCTAGCCCTAGTGACAGGCATTTGAACAGCTTGTCCACTACCCTTCTCATGTACTCTGCATACTCCTCGTTCACCGCTCTGCAACAACTTAAATGAAGCTCGTTTCGTAACTCATACCATTTGGTAACCAAATTTACTTAAATCGAGCCCCCAATTAAGGCGTAAATGAAGCATGAAATAAGAAACAAAAGAAATATTTCCAAGAAACAAACATGCGACACGAAGCATGTATATTTCCTAGCTACTTTTATAGATCTGTACTTGAATTTTGCATGCATGCTTGATGCATAGTTATGAAAAGTTAATTATAAGTGGGGAGGAAGAACCAAACCTGTAAGAGGGGGGGTTCTGGGGCCAGAACTGGTAGTTGATGCGTGAAGGAGGCCATATCCTGTGGAAAAGGTAATCAGCCCAATTCTTCTTTCCTTGAAGATCTTTTCCAAGCTTGCTTCCATAACCTTCAATTGTCTGTGCACCACTTGGCTTAGCATACAGTTCTTTCTCTTCCTGTGGCAGATCAAAAAACTCCTTGCCAACTTGTTGTAACTTTTCAATGAGATCAAAGGGTATGCCATGGTTTACAACCTGGAATATCCCCCAATCCCTGCTAGCATTGGCGGTCAAACGGATAACTTTTTCCTGATTATGGTCATCGAGATCGATGACAGGGATTTCAGGGACCGGACCTTGAAATGTTGTGATTGCAGGTTGTTCCTCCTCTGGCCGAATAAACTCTGTTGGAATACTGTCTTTAGTTAGAGACGATAAAGCAATAGCTTGGACTCGCTCCACCTCCATATTTTTCCTACCCAAAACTCCTCCACTCTCTTTCTTTCCCTTCCTTAGAAAACTGCTTTGGTAGGTTGGCCCAACGTTGAGTGCATGACTGCCGTTTTATAGCGGTGAACTTGACTCCTAAGTTACATAAATTAATGCTTATATAAAAAAAAGTAACATACTTTAATAAAATCATATTCATAGCAGCATGAAAGAGGTTAAGGGCGAAGGACGTGCCCCGGAGCAAATGGAGAGAGAGGCCTAAATAGACGTGGTGTTTCGGTGTTCACTTGTTGGAGCTACCAACTACGTAAAGGACATGACACAGACACTACTGACATTGAAGTGCAGGTCCAGCCTATGCCCTATGGATTCGGTTTTGGGCCGCAACAAGTTACTTTTCGTCACCAACTTTTGCTAGCTTTGCTGGTCAGACTATGGTATATAAATTTCTCTTTTTTTTTTATTAAAAGGAAATAAAAATAATAGATTTATGACAAACTAACATTATGAAAATAAAATTTTCATAACATAATTTAATAAAATTGAAACATTGTCCCTAATAAGATTTTGAAAAGCATCAACAGAATATTGAAAAGGCATATTTATAAAACAATCAAATACATGATACATTTGAATAATATTGATTTGTCATTTTTTCTTTAAAAAGTCTTTAATAGTCCAAATCTAACAATTTTCAACTGAATATTTGAAAATTTCACATAGTGCATCTTACATTAAAAAATTTAAATTGATCTTGACAGAGAAATGAACCAAATTAATGATGGAGGTGGGCTAATATGATGGGCCTACAAAAATTCATAGATTCTCAAGCCACAAAAGTACAAGATTTAAGCAATAATTCTATACAAAATGCAGGAGATAAAAGATGGATCAAATAGGCTATAGAGCGTTGAGAGAGATTTCGAGTAAAAGCAGGAAAATTGAGAACAAACGAGAAGAGACAATTAATGAAGCTTGTTTTGCCTTCAATTCTTGCCTCTCCTAAAACTTGTTTGGTTTGATTTTTTTTAGTTTAAAAGTTATTATTGTTATGAATATTTTTGTAAATATCCATTAATATTATTTATATATAGATTTGATGTAAATTAGATTAGATTATAATTTAATCCATCTAATCCCTAAGTGCTATCTTCATCTTGTAAATTTAATCCAAATAAAGGGTTGTTAGCCTATAAATACGCCCCTTCACTTTATTTATAAATACATATTTGAATAAGATCTTCTTACTCCCTTTAAATATTTCTTTCTCTCTAAATACTTTCTCTTATATTTCTATTATCATAAAATATTTTATGATGATTTTAACCATAGCCAAGTTGATATTGCACATCAAGATACATTAAAAGAGGAATTAATTATATGATTGGTAATAGAAATATCCATTGTTGATTTTCTTGTCCTGAAAAAGGAATTGATTATTTGATTAGCAATAGAAATATCTAAGAATAAACTTAATAGTAATTGGTACATTTTAGTATGATTATATTATGAAGATACTTTAATATGTTTTCATTATATTTAAATGATATATTCTTATTATGTATTTTAATTATATATTTAATGTTATTTCATGTTAACTTGTAAATTTCTTATTGTATATATTTTACTTTATTGAAGATAACATGGATATTCATCTTGTTAGATTCAAGATTTATGATATAATTATATGTCTAGCAGACATTACTACAACACACACTATATTTAAAAATAATAAATATTTTTCCTACTTGACAACGAAAAAAAATTAATGTCAATTCAATATTAAGTAGTATAAAATTAATTGAAATGCTCCAAAAGAGCTAATATTTTACTACCTTGAGGAATAAATTAATGGAAGATGTATTATTTTCTATTAAGTCTCAAAGAAGTTTGTTAAGTTTTAAAAATATTCGTCTGAATAGATATCATATTGAGAGAATGAATGAAAGAGAAACTTAATACCTTTATATTACATCTATTATCTCTAGTAGAAAGTGTGTGTTGAAAAAAAAAATTACTCGCTCTGTTCTCATAATTAAACTATACAATTATTAGAATAATTAAAAGTCATAGTAAATCAGAAGTTTACTAATGATTTTAATGTTTGGCATGACCGCTTAAACCATCCTGAATCAGTAATGATGCAAAAAATGATTGAAAATTTATATGATCATTTATTGAAAAACTAAAAGATTTTTCAATCTAATGAATTTTATATGCCACTTGCTTTGAAGACAAATAAATTATAAGGCTATCACTAGCTAAAGTTGAGATTGACTTCTTTATGTTTTTGAATAATATTCAAGGTTATACATGGATTCATGCATCCACCATGTGAACCATTTAGATATTTTACAGTTTTAATTGATGCATCGACTAGATGGTCACATGCGTGCTTATTATCAGCTTGTAATTTGGCATTTGTAACCATATGTTTGCAAGCACAATTTCCTACTTATATAATCAAGATTATTTATCTTGACAATACTAGTGAATTTACATCTCAAGCTTTTAATATTGCATATTAGTTGGAATAACTATTGAATAGCTTGTTGCTTATATTTATATACAAAATGGTCTAATAGAATTATTTATTAAACACTTTTAACTGATTGTAAGGCCATTACTTATGAAATTCAAACTCTCAATGTCTGCTTGGAGGCATGCCATTTTGGATGCAGTAGCATTTGTATGCATCAGACTAAACGATTTATTATAAATTCTCGTCATACAATTGGTTTATGGTTAGGAACCAAATATTTCCTATATAAGAATTTTTATATGTATGGTATATGTTTCAATTGTTCCACCACAATGCACAAAGATGGGTCGTCAAAAGAGATTATGAATATATGTTGGATACGAATCTCCATTTGTAATTAAATATTTAGAATCATCAATAGGAGATTTATTCATGACAAAGTTTCTCAATTGTCATATTGATGAAATAATTTTTTCAACATTAGGGGGAGAATAATAAGCAACTGCAAAAGAAAATTTCTTAGAATGAATTATCATTATCTAGTTTTGATCCTCGCACAAATCAATATGAACTTGAAGTTCAAAAGTTAATTCTTTTGCAAAATATAGTAAATCAGTTGCTAGACATATTTACTGACTTAAAAGAATAACTAAATCTTATCTACCATTTGCAAATGCTCCTATTAGCATTAATTTCCTTGTATGACAAAGCATGCCAGAAGTGTGAAGACCAAACGGTTCCAAATATGAAATCCTCGAAAAAGAAAAGGAGCAAAATATTCAAGATAGTCAGAAAGAGGAAATACAAACTTTATAAGAGACATTTGATATAATTGATAAAATTTTAGAAGAAATTTAAGTACTTGAAATCATTGAAAGTGAAGGGATCTCAATCAATTATGTCATGACAAGAAAAAATAGAACCTGTAAATAAACATCGACGATTTTTTGTATATGATATAGAGCTTAATATTGTGAAAAAAAAACAAGGATCTTGAACTTTTATTGAAGAATGTAAATATAGAAATGATTGGTCAATATAGAAAGATGCAATTAAGGAGAAATTAATTTATTTGCAAAATGTGAAGGTTTTGGATTTATAGTCCATACACCAAATAGTATTAAACCAATGGAATATAAATGGGTATTTGTGCGAATATGAAATGAGAAAGATGAGATTGTGAGATATAAAGCACTGCTTGTTTTACAAGATTTTTCTCAAAAACTTGGTATTGATTATGAAGAGACATATTCTATATGGTGGATGCAATTACAATTCTATATTAATTAGTCTGACAATATACAAGAAGATTGAAATATATCTAATAAATGTAGCTACAACTTATTTATAAAACTCATTTGATATCGATATCTATATGAAAATTCCTGAAAGATTTAAATTGCCTGAAGCATAAAAATTTAAATTCTCAAAAAATTTATTCAATCAAATTAAATAAATCTTTATATAGATTAAAACAATCTAGACACATGTGGTGTAATCACTTTAGTGCATATTTATTGAAAGAAGGCTATAGAAATAATTCTATATGCTCATGTATTTTATAAAAGGATTTAGATATAAATTTATTATAATTGCTGTTTATGTTAATGACTTGAACATTATTGAAACTCTTGAAAAGTTATTAAAAGCCGTGGATTACTTAAAGAAATAATTTTAGATAACAGACTTTAGAAAAACAAAGTTTTATTTGGGTCTTTAGATTGAACATTTGGCAAATAGAATTTTTGTCCATCAATCTAATTATATTACAAAAAAATGCTAAAACGATTTTATATGAATAAAACATATCTATTGAGTTCACTAATGATTGTAAGGTTACTAAAATGTG
>NW_018397259.1:3796827-3801472 GCF_002168275.2 Theobroma umbraticum | reverse complement strand
CTTTTCGACCTTATAAGGATAACAAAGAAGTTCTTGATCTTGAAGTACCGTATCTTGTTGCAATTGGAGCACTAATATATTTAGCTAGCAATTCATGACTTGATATATCATTTTTTATAAATTTATTAGCAAGTTAAAGCTCGTCACCAACTCAAAAACATTGAAAAGAAATTAAATATATACTTCGATATCTCCAAAAAATAATGGATATAAGCTTATATTATTCAAATGCATTAAAATAAAATTTAATTTATTATGCAAATGCAAGATATTTATCTGATACACACAAAGCTCGATCCCAGATAGATTACTTATTTACATATGGAGGTATGGCTATTTCATGGCATTTTATAAAGCAAACTATAGTTGCGACCTCTTCTAACTATATTAAAATTTTAGCAACTCATAAGGCAAGTCGTGAATGTGTCTGGTTAATATCTATAACTCAACATATTTGAGAAACGTGTGGCTTGTTAACCAAGAAGAAAATTCCAACAACGTTATATGAAGATAATACTGCTTACATGACATAGTTAAAAGAAGAATACATTTAAGGTGATAGGACAACACATAATTCACCAAAAATTCTTCTTCACTCATGATTTCTAAAAAAATTGTGAAATTAGTGTTCAACAAATTTATTTAAGTGATAATCTAGCAGATTTGTTCACCAAAGCCCTTCTTACTACAACATTTAAAAAGTTGGTATAAAATATTGAAATCCATCATTTTAAAGATCTCTATAACACAGTCATCAAGGGGAGTAAAATACACACTGTATTTTTTTTCTTCATTAAGGTTTTTTCCTCTGGGTTTTTCTTGATAAAGTTTTTAATGAGACAGTATTTCAAAAGCACATTCTTAAAAAGATTATATATTCTTTTTCCTTTACTCTGATTTTTTTCCATGAGGTTTTCTCCTAGTAAAGTTTTACGAGGCATATTCTTAATACAATATACATTCAAGGGGGAGTGTTATGAACATTTTTGTGAATACTCATTTATATTATCTATATCTAGATTTGATATAAATTCGATTAAATTAAAATTTAATCCATCTAATCCCGAAGTTATATTCATCTTGTAAATTCAATCTAGATACAGGATTATTAGCCTATATATAAGCTTTTTCACTTCATTTGTAAATACACATTTAAATAAGATCTTCTTACTCTTTCTGAATACTTTCTTTTCCTCTAAATACTTTCTCTTATATTTCTATTATAGTTATTCTTTCAGATTTATTTCATAACAATTATAAAGTTCTTATAAAAAATACTAGTTTTTAAAATTAAATTAAATCTGCTTGGTAAATTTACCTTTATAAACTCTTTTTTATATATAAGTTGTTTAAACAACTTATATAAACTATAATTTTGGTTTAAAATTACCATAGAGAGTTTTTAATAAATAATTTTTTATTAATCACGAATTTCTTTATTCATAATAAAAAAAAGTTAAATTTATTTTTTTTATTTAAAATAAAATTTTGAAAATATAAAAAGTATTTTTATATAACATAAAGTTCATAATTAATAATAAATCATATAAAAATGAAAACAAATAATGTTAAAATTATTTTTAACAGATGAGAACATTTTTGAAACAAAAAAAAATCCTAAAAAAGTTGTGTGTATTTAAAAGAAGAGAAGAAAAACTCATCTCTGGAGCTATTTTTAAAGCTTTTTTTTTAAAATTTTGTTCTTCAAAAGAAAAGTTGCTGGTTTTAAGAGTTTTTCAAAATTTCTGTTCGGTCCGACTTCTTCTTTTAAGAGATAGATAAGTTGAAAAAAGTCAAACTAAATAGGCAGTTAGTAGCTTTGAAGTTTTCACTAATTTTAACACTCCCACTAATTATGGTAATCTTATTTTAGACTTTAATACATTGACTGATGAGAAAGGCTTTTTTTGTTCTTAAATAAAACAAAATGGGAGAATTTTTTTTTAGATAAAATACCCTGACCTCTTTAAGTTTTAATTATAATTTCATGCAAGTCTATTAGTATTTGAAATGGAGAGTCTATCTCAAACGTGTAAACAGCGTTAATAGGCAAACGTAAAATACCCTTTTTTCTTTTTCAAGTCTTTTTCATTATTTTTTTTTCTTTTAAGTCAACCAGTAATGCTCCCTTATATCGATCGACCACCTCATGGATTATGATATTGGCACTCCCCTAGGGAGCACAAGATTGGCACTCTCCCCCAAATCCAGTTACGAGGTGACCGACTAGTGAGAAGTAGGGTATAAAGAATTTTTTTTTGAATAGGAGAGAAAAGAATTTTAAAAATGAAAAGTTATAGTTTATATATTGTAGTAATTTTCAAAATTAATGAAGGATAAAATTGTTCTAGAAATATTGACACATCATTAAACTAATGAAAATATTAATGATTGACTACCGGCTGGACTTATATGTCCAATGAAAGAAATTCTTTTGGGAGGGACGGATTGTCCATTTCGAATACTAATAAACCCATATGAAATTATAATTAAAATTTAAAGGTCAAGATATTTTATCGTTTTTATATCATAAGGGCTATCAATGTGGCAACTTAAACTATTAAATATATCTTTTTATAATTTTAAAAAAACTTACCACTAATGATGTCTATATTAGCAATGTGGATAAGTATGTTATATTGGGTATCTATAAGTGCTCAATTTGATTATATAGAGTTTGAATACCTTATACTTGGATTTGAATGAGTTTAGGTAATAATTTTACTATTCATCTCGAGATTGAGTAAGATATACATTTACCCTTTAAATACTCAAACTTATAAATATATATATATATATCAATTAATACAACAATATGAAATCTTTTCAAAAAAATGAAATACAACGATATGGAAATCTGAAGGGCAGCCCTAACCTGATTTTATATGTTGTTCTCAACTTGCAAAAGTAATGTCTTTAAGGCCATCCTCAAACCTCGAAGGAAATTTCCCTTTTATCTATTTGTTTTGGTTTTATCAACATTTTAAATGGTTATCTAGTCTTTGGCCAATTTTCATTTATGTAAGTTAGGTTTTTATACATATCCCCAAGGATTAGCATTCAAGCCACAACTTAGAATTACTTTACATGACTTGATTAAGAAGAGAATATTTTGGGGGGTGGAATTAGGGCACATTTCAAATGTATTGATGTGTATTTATATAGCATGTATAAATATAGGGATTAAGGTGAAAGTTATCATTATACTATGACTTAATATTGAACTTTGCTAATGTATTTTAATCTTATTAAATTTTATCACTATACTTTCAATTTTGTTGATATTGATATAAAGTAATGGAATTGGAATATTTCATGAAATATTTTAGTAATATAAATGACAAATTTTGCAATTATACTTTCAATTTTGATGATTTTGAACCAAAATATTATGGAATTAGAATATTTCATGAAATATTTTATTAATGTAAATGAAAATTTTCCATCACTTTCGTTAATTTTAGTTGAAAAGTTAATAAAATTAAAATTTTAAAGGTAAAATTATTCAATATTAAAGCATAATAAAGTGATAAATTTGACATTAATTCCATAAATATAAAAGATATCTACAAAATAGAAGAACAGAATACATGTAGGTGAACATGTCTCTTTAGAAATAAGGTAAGCAGAAATGAAGAAAAAGTAAAGTAACTTTAGAAATAAGCATGGAATCAATCTGTCTTGACACTACATGTTGCAAAAGTGACTGGCCTTAAAAGGCATTGGCTTTTACCCTATTACAACCTCTTCGTACTTGCAAGGTGCATCATCGTAAATACATGAAGTTTGTTTACTCTGGCGTTGCAGCAGCCACGAAAGTGTGGAGGTCTGGTTCTAGATGGGCCATGTGTCCCTCATGGCATTCAATATACTACCCTATATTCTACAAGCATAATAAATTGGTGGCTTATCTCCTTAGCTACTTCCAGAACTTGAAAACGAAACGTATTTATAGTTGTATTATATTTACTTAAATATTAAAAATGAATTATATGATATGTGATATATATTTTATAATATAAAAAAGTATAGTTTAATATAGTTGATATATTTTTTTATAAGTTTAATTTTAATTAATTATTAAAAATTTTATTTTTTATTTTTTTTGAGTTGAAACATAAAAAATTATATTTTATAAATTTCAATCTTTAGATTTTAAATAAAAAGTATTAAAAAAATTGAATTCTCTTTTAATTTTAACATGATAAATGTTTTTTATTTTTTATTAATAAATTAATATAAAATATATATTATTTAAAAATTTATATTATTAAGGAATATGTTAAAAGTTTAAATTAAAAAAATAATCATCTTTTCAATTTACATCTTGTAATCTTCAATTTGTTAAAAATATAATATTTTTTAATTTTTTTTATTTACATGTATAAATGTTATTTATAATTAATTTTAAAATTTTTTACTATATCTTGTAATTCGATATAATTAATAGTTATAGACATGAAAGATATCATACTTTACCCCCCAGAAGTGGATGAATAATTTTACCTTATTAGAGGTGGATAGATTTTTTTACCTCATTAGAAGTAGATGCATACTTTTTACCCCACCAGAAAAAGGCGACTAACTTTACCTACCAGAAGTGGATAAATAACTTTATTCTACTAGAAGTAAATATGAAACTTTT
>NW_018397259.1:3794577-3796817 GCF_002168275.2 Theobroma umbraticum | reverse complement strand
AGTGGATGGATAACTTTTACTTCACCAGAAGTGGACGCATACTTTTTAAGCCATTAGAAGTGGATGAATACTTCTAATGAATACTTTTAACCCACAAATAATAGACAAATAGTAAAAAGATATTTTAAAAAAATATAAAATAAAAAAATATAGAAAATACTTTATCATTGATGTGTCATGAAAGGCCATTAGTCATGTATCTATTGTACATCTTGAATTTACCAAGCATAATTAAAAACTAACCATGGCCAAGTTGATATAACACATTAGGATGTTGATTTTCTTATTCACAATGAAAAAGGTATTGATCATATGATTAATAATGGAAATATCTATTGTTAATTTTCTTGTTCGCTTTGAAAAAAGAATTAATCATTTGATTGGTAATGAAAATATCCAAAAATGAAATTTCTTAATAGTTTGTTAGTATGTTTTAGTATAACTCTATTATGAAAAGCTTTTATCTGTTCTAATTATATTTAAATGATATGTTCTTATTATGCGTTTTAATTCTAAGTTAGTGTTCTTTTATTTTAACTTGTAATGTATATATCTTTTTTTTATTGAAGAAAAATATAAATATTCATTTGATTGGATCCAAGATCAATTATGCAAATATATGTCTATCAGATAGTGTTACAACACATTATATTTTAAGATAAGAAATATTTTTTCCATTTAACAATAAAAGAAATTAATGTCAATACAATATCTAGTAGTACAATATTAATTAAAAGCTCCAGAAGAGGTAATATATTACTACATAGGGAAACAAAAGCTCACAAAAATTTATTAAGTTTTAAAAATATTCATATGAAATGGATACCATATTGAGACAATGAATGAAAAAGATACTTAATATTTCTATATTACACCTATTATCTCAAGTAGGAAGTGTATGTTGAAAAAATTACCTATTTTATTCTTTGAACTATACTACACAAATATTAAAATGAATGAAACTCATACTATAATAAACCAGAAGTTTACTAAAGATTTTAATATTTGGCATGACTGGTTGGACCATCTCGGATCAATAATGATGCAAAAATTATTTGATATTAATGTGATAATCTATTAAAAAATTAAAAGTTTTTGTAATCTAATGAAATACTTGTGTGTTGCTTGCTCTCAAAGCAAATAAACTATAACATCATCACTAGCTAAACTTAAGATTCAATCTCCTAAATTTTTTAAACATATTTAAGGTGATATATGTGGATTCATACATTCACCATGTGGACTATTTAGATATTTTATAGTTTTAATCCATACATTAATTAAATAGTCATATGTGTGTTTATTATCAATTTGCAATTTGGCATTTGCAAGATTAATCATCCAAATCATTTATTTGGAAGCTCATTTTTCTAACTTTGTAATCAAGACAATTCGTCCTGACAATGCTGATGAATTTATATTAAGTTTTTAATTAATATTGCATAATAATTGGAATAACTATTGAACAACTCGTTGGTTATGTCTACACATAAAAAGATTTAACAGAATTGTTTATTAAAAACTTTTAGCTGGTTGCAAGATCATTGCTTATAAATTCTAAACTCTCAATTTTTGTTTAAGGACGTCATTTTGCATGAAGTAGCATTTGTACGCATCATGCCAATGAGTTATCATAAATTTTACCATATACAATTAGTTTATGGTCAAAAACTAAATATTTTTCATCTAAAAACTTTTGAATGTGTGTTATATGTTCCAATTACTCCACCACAATGTAAAAAGATGAGTTCTCAAAAGAAGTTAGCAATATATGTTGGATACGAATCTCAATTTTTAATTAAATATTTAGAACCATTAACATGATATTTATTCACGAAAAGGTTTATAGATTGTCATTTTGATAAAACAGTTTTTCAACATTATGGAGAGAAAATAAGCAGCTAAAAAAATTTATTAAAATATATTATCATTATCTTGTTTTGGTCTTCACGCAAATCAATGTGAACTTGAAGTTGAAAAGATAATTCATTTGTTAAATATAGCAAATCAATTTCTAGACGTATTTATTGATCTAAAGAAAATAATTAAATCTCATATACCAGCTACAAAAGCTCATATTAGTACTGATGCTTTTGTAGACAAAGCACGCTGGAAGCATGGGACACTAACCGGTTCTAAAGGTAAAATCTCCTAAAAAAAGAGAGCAAATATTCAAAATAATCAAAAAGAGAAAATGAAAATTCTAGAAGAAACTCCTAACATAATTAATAAAGTTTTAG
>NW_018397259.1:3794463-3794567 GCF_002168275.2 Theobroma umbraticum | reverse complement strand
TATACATGAAATCAATGAAAATAAAAAAATCTCAATAAATTATGTAATAGCAGGGAAAAGATGAACCGTAATGCAATAAACGTCGACGATATTTTTGTTTATAA
>NW_018397259.1:3757866-3794453 GCF_002168275.2 Theobroma umbraticum | reverse complement strand
ACTGTTATGAAAGAAAATGAGGATTCTGAACTTATATATATTAAAGAATATAGAAATAGAAATAATTGGCTGATGTGAAAAGACATAATAAAGGTAAAATTGAATTCACTTACAAAAATGAAGTTTTTTCACTTGTAGTCCATACACTAAATGGTGTAAAACCAATCAGATATAAATGGGTATTTATGTAAAAATAAAAAAAATGAGATTATAAAATATAAAGCATGGCTTGTCATACAAGATTTTACCCAAAGATCTGATAATTATAATTGTAATTTTATATTAACTAGTCTAACAATATATGAGAAGATTGAAATATGTTTAATGAATGTAGCTACAGCCTATTTATATGGCTTATTTGATACCGATATTTATATTAAAATCACTGAAGGATTTAAATTACTTGAAATACATACACAATTCCCAAAAAAATTTATTCAATTAAATTAAATTAATATGTATATAGATTAAAGCAATCCAGATGCATGTGATATAATTGCCTTAATGAATATTTGTTAAAAGAATGTTATAAAAATGATCCTAGATACTCATGTGTTTTTATAAAGAGATTTGAATATGAATTTGTCATAATTGTTGATAATTTGAGTATTATTGAAACTTCTAAATAGTTATCGAAAGTCGTGGATTATTTAAAGAAAAAATTTGAGATGAAAGATTTTGCAAAAATAAAGTTTTGCTTAGATCTTCAGATTGAGCACTTAATAAATGAAATTTTTTTCCAACAATCAAATTATATAGCAAAAGTGCTAAAATGATTTTATATGAAGCAAACACATCCATTGAGTTCACCAATGGTTGTAGGGTCATTAAAAGTGAAAAATACCCTTTTTGATCTTGTTATGATGATGAAGAACTTCTTAATCTTGAAGTACCATATCTTCTTACAATCGAAGCACTAGCAATACACAACTTGATATATCATTTGCTATAAATATTATCAAAATATAGTTCTTCTCCAACTCAAAGATATTGCAATGGAATTAAACATATATTTCAATTTCTCCAAGAAACAATAGACATGGGTTTACATTACTTAAATGTATCAAAATTAAATTTAATTGATTATGCAGATATAGAATATTTATTTAATCTATACAAAGCTTGATCCTAATCAATTTACTGTTAGGAATTTAAGAATATGGTGCCCTGAAAAACAAGTATATTCTCATGTTTAATTTCATTTAATTTATTTGTAATGAAAGTACATTTTGATAATAAAACAAAGAATTCATTTTAAGTAAGCATTCTTTATCTAATTATTATGGTACCAAGATTCTATTGAGATATTAAAATATATTTATATGAAGAGTCATACATAGAAGACATGTATGTTAATTAAATCTAAAAATTATTCACAATCATATAATAAAACTGGTCATTTATTGTGTTAAGACCGTAGTATTCAAATTACTTTCAATCAAATGAATGTGATTCACTTCAAGGTAATGATAACTCTCAAATCACTAGAATGGTTGACTTCAAGTAAAGACACTATAACATGAATTAGAATCATGTGAGAATCAAATTTAAGTTTAACAGTTACTTAAATCTTAATCTCACACTTATGTATTTACTTATGGTAAAACTGAAATATTGATAGATAGTGGACTTGTATTTTATCTCCTTATAATCTGTGATATACCATGTGCATGATCATCATAAAAGGTTGATTTAGACTTCGTATGTTGAGAGTATAATTGACGTGAACATCCGGGAACATATATTTAAATGGTGGAGTTCATAGCATTAATATCACTTCTAATAATTTCACAAAAAATTACTGATTAATCTAGTCCTAGTGGATTGATGAATTAACTACTCATCAATTATTGATACTTAAAAGATTAATTAGATCTAGAGTGTTAGATCATTAATTGGATCAAATCTAAAACTAAGGGACAAAATTGATATAAAAAGTAAAATGGTAATTTCATTTTTTGTCATTGGATGGTTAAGAAGGTTCACAATATAAGATTTGCAATTGGACAACCAATATTGAATATCAAGTATTGAATCATTTCTTGTAATTATAGTTAATCCGAAAGTGCAACTATGAATATATGGTAGAGTGATTTCATGGTTAATAAACTTGAATTATATTAATAAGATTAAGAATAATTCTAAGTTTATTGGAGCTTGGAATATCTATGTTCAAATAGATTCTCCACTTAGCTTTGTAGAATTTAATTTATTTAAGTCGGAATGCATGTTTATTTAATTAATTAAATTTATATACAAAAATTGTAACTTTTACATGTTTGTCTTAATTTAAATAAAAAAACATGTTTTATCTTAATTTAGATAAAAAAACATGTTTCTCTTAATTTAAACAAGAAAAACATATTTTGTTGTAATGTAGACATGTAAACATATTTATATCAATCTAGACAAAACAAGATAACATGTTTTATCTTAATTAAAGGTAAAAGTTGTATTAAATTAAGATAATGCTAAGAGGATTCTTGGAAAATGAATCTGAACATTCATGTTGATAAAAGATGACTCAATTTTTGACTAGGACTTTTTTATTTATTATTAATTTTTTTAAATAAAGATGGATAATAATAAAATAAGAGTTATTATTTAACAAGGAGTTTTATTTTATCAAAAACTCTAAATGATAATTAAAGAATTAAATTATTTATTTTTCAATTTTAATTTTGATAATTATGGAGCATATTTTATGCATCTATAACTCAAAATGAATGGTCAATATTGATTCAAAGATATTTGATTTTGATTAAACTTTTGAGACAAGAGTTTTAATAAAAAGAAAAGATATTGGAAGAAAAGAGTAAACATATCTCTCTTGAGAAAGCCTATGCTGCCACTTCTCTCCTCTTCCTCCTAACTTTGCTGTATTCCTCTTTTTCATTCTTGGTCAATTACTTGAAAGAAAAATAACTATTAATTTTTAGAAAGAAAAGAGAAACAAAATTGATTGCCATCTTATTTAGCATTCCACACCTTGTCCATTCAAAATTCAAGTTGAAAAGCATTCTTGAAGAAAAAAAGTAAGTTTGTTTGGTTGAAAAATTAACCGTTGATGTGGTGGTGAATTTACTACAATTTACTATATATCCAAAAATAAAAATCTTGAAATAAAAAGTATGTTTTATCATACTTTAATAAATTCTTATTTTTTAGGACGTGATTATGTTACTTGTAATATGAATGATGTGGTTTTACGTTTGTGTAATTGGGTTGTTTTCTTTTGTATAAAAGAAAATTTTTTTAAATCCATATTTTACACAAACACATCAATGCAATTAGATCCAAGTCAATCAGTTACTTATATACATGTGGAGGTATGACTACTTCATAGTGTTATTTAAAAAAAATTATATTTACTACTTCTTCTAACCTTGTAAAAATTTTAACAATTCATGAGACAAATCTTGAATATGTCTGGTTAAGATATATAACTCAATATATTCAATAAACGTGTGGTTCGTCAATCAAGAAAAAAATACGAACAACGTTATATGAAGATAATACTGCTTGCATAGCTTAATTAAAGGACAAAACATTAAACGCGATAGGACAAAACATATTTCGCCAAAGTTCTTCTTCGCTCATGATCTCCAAGAAAAATCTGATATTAGTGTTCAACAAATCTATTCAAATGACAATTTAACAAATTTATTCACCAAAACCCTTCATATTACAACATTTGAAAAATTGGTATAAAATATTATAATGCATCATTTTAAAGATCTCAATAATACAATAATCAAGAAACTAAAATACGCACTATACTCTTTCCCTTCATCAAAGTTTTTCCCATTAAGTTTTTCTTAATAAAGTTTTCAATGAGATAGTATTTTAAAAATGTATTCATGAAAATAATTATGTACTCATTTTCTTTCACTCAGTTTTTTTCCTATGAAGTTTTTTCCTAATAAGATTTTAACAATGCATATTCTTAATATCAATGGATATTTAAAGAGGTATTTTATGAATATTTTTGTAACTATCCATTTATGTTATGTATATTTAGATTTGGATGTATATTAGATGAAATTAAGATTAGAATTTAATTCATCCATCTAATCTCTTGGTATTATCTTTATTTTGAAAATTCTATTTAAATAAGAGGTAGTTAGTCTATAAATAGATTCATCACTTCATTTGTAAATACATACTTGAATAAAATATCTTTACTCCCTTTAAATATCTTTTTTTCCCTCTAAATACTTTTTGTATAATTGTTCTTTCAAGTTATATTTCATAACAAAATTAAATAAATATAATCAATAAAATTTTGTTAAAATAAAAATTTGAATACAATAAATAAAATTAAAATAATTCTCACAATATTTAAACCTAACACATGAGTTTTCTATCACATATTAATAATTTATTATACAAAATGTAGGATCATAAATGTTACTTCCTCATTTTATTTTCTTTATCAATACGATTTTCTAAATGTTCTAAAATTATTTTTTTCATTTTTCTAAACATTTACTACTTTTCTTTTCATATTCTAAAACATGTCATATTTTTTATTTTTATTAAAAATAAAAAATTATGTTATAAAAAATATTTTTTATATAAAAAATTACAAAACGAACTTAATTTTATCTAATTTTCATCACTTGAACTAAATATGAATAATTATTTTTAATCTGAAATATATATTAAAATATTTTTTAATGTCTTAAAAATTAAAATGAAGTGAAAGAACGAAAATAGGACAGAAAGAGAACTTAAAAAAACGAAGACAAAAACAAATCTAAACGATGCGTTTTTCCTCTGAACAGCCCTAAAATTCGCAGTTAGCACTGAACTGAGAAAATTGAAATCTGAAAGTCCATTTTCTTTCTCCTCTCAAAAAGAAAAGGAAAATGGCGTCTCTCTGTTACTCTCTCCACTTAACCCCAAAACTTTCCCCTTTAAACCCAAAACCCTTCCCCAATCTAACCTTCCTGAACCAATCAAAATCCAAGGTCCGACTTGCACGAAGACCCACCATCACCCGCATGTCACTGAACCCAACTCCGGCCACAGATCGCCTAATCTCCACCGCCGCCTACACTCTCCCGTTCTTCAACTCCCTCCAATACGGTCGCTATCTCTTTATCCAGTACCCTCGATTGGGTACCCTTTTCGACCCTCTTGTACCCCTCTTAAGCCTGTACAAATCCGTCCCTTATGCCAGCTTCGTCGCCTTCTTCGCTTTGTATCTGGGGGTGGTTCGAAACCCGAGTTTCAGCCATTACGTGAGGTTCAATTCGATGCAGGCGGTGACACTGGATGTGCTGCTGGTGGTGCCGTTGTTGCTGACAAGGATACTGAATCCGGGTCGTGCCGGGTGGGGATACCGGGTGATGGCGTGGGGGCATACTGGGGTTTTCGTGTTTAGTTGTTTGTGTTTTGTTTATGGAGTGGTTTGGAGTATCCTGGGTCGGACTCCCTACTTGCCCTTCGTTGCCGATGCTGCCGGTAGACAAGTTTAGGCTTGTTTGTACGGCATAATTCTGTTCTCACCACAAATTTGTTTTTGTTAATTTTTTTTTTATGGAACGCATTTCAGCTTAAATGCAATGGCTGAAATTAGAGGTTTATTTATATGTAGGCGAATTTTGTCTCTGTAAAATCTCTACTTTGCTTTTTGGGGGACATGCATTCTAGTCTAATAGTTTGATTGTATGCTCAACATTGTAGCAGAGAATTTGATTAGCAGGATGTTTTTGCCACTTTGCTTTTTGTTATTTACTTTTAATTTTTTTTTAAAAAAAAAGTTGCTATAAAATGAAATCAAAGTTTAAAACAATATTATAAACTTGTAATTGTTTATAAAATTGATAAATAATTATAATGTAACCTCTATTGTAACATAATTTATCTATCCCGCTTCTATGGCTTCCTGAGTTGGCTACGGCCTAATCTCAATCATGTAAAAGGTTTGACTTTTCCTTTTATTGCAAAAAACCCTTGAATTATAGCCTTAATGGGTTGGGTGACAGTTCCAATTTACGAATAAATGTAACCTCCAAAAGGAAAGAAAAAGATGCACTAAATTTAATAATTGCTACTTAAAACCCATGGGTACTGTGGCCCAATTGCCCAATGGGCGGCCGAATTTTGGCATTCATAGCCTCGCATTTCCCTGGCAAAACGAACCTTAAAATGACTTAGGTTTCATTTTAATTGAGACATATGGTCAATATCATGAGGAACAAAATAAAGAGATATCGTCTTTACCCAAATAAAAATGGATGTTTTCTTCGGAGTTTGGACCCCACCATTCACACCTATTCCGAGTTTCAAACTCCTCCTCGTAAATTTTAATTTTTTTAAAAAAAAAATTAACTTTTTTATAATTTAAATTACATTTTCCTTACCTCCATAGTATGTTGGAAAAAGTATTAAGTTCTTATCTCAGAAAGACTGCCCTGCCCTGCCCTGCCCTGGCAACAGTAAATTAAATGTCCATAATCTGAGTGTCACCCCTGAAGAGTTTTTTCCACACAAATTCCCTGAATGACCACCTGACTCTATCCTGATGCATAACACATTAACCACCGTTCGGCCTTTCACGGCTCCAAGTTGAGTCCATAAGTCCAACCAAACACAATTTCTCTTCTTTGACTTTCTTTTACAGGTTTACTAAAGCATGCAATTACAGACAAACCAATTAATTCTACTTCAAAAATCTATCGTCATAAGAGAACATGTGGGCATAAAGAGCGGTTTGGAAAAGCTCTTTCGAAAATTCACAGCAGTAATCAGTAAAAGTAATTTTTTTAACATAAAAGTGACACATACCTCTTAAAAATTTTAGTCAAGAAACGAAGCAGTTGATACATCCAGCTAAAAAGAAGAAACTGCCAAACTCCGCAAAAAGCATCAGTACAAGCACACAATTAAAAATTAATCCCTACATGATTTCACCACTGACCTAAACAACACTGATTTCATATCCATCCACTTGATAGCAACAACCATCTAGTGTCGATCACGCCTGACAAAAGAGAAAGAAAGTTTAAAGAATAATCGATATCTCATCACAATATCCTAAAAAGAGAAAGAATTAAAGAATAATCAACATAACTCTCAGAATGTTTTCTATATCATTATCTATAGCAGGAATAAGGCCAAGCCCCCTGTTGACTATCCTTTGTAAATTTACTTAAGAATATCAAATCATCATTTTAAAATCTGAATTCATGCATAAATTGGCAGGAAAACAAGCTTTATGAGACCTATACAACAACCAACTACCTGTGGCGATCATAATCCCTAGAACGTTCCTTAGACCGAGAACGTGACCTGCGACGACTTCTTGAATCATAACTGCGTGAGCGCTCATAATCTCTCTCACGATCCCGATCATATCCACGATCTCGATCATAATACCTGTCCCGGTCCCTGCTCCTACGATCATAGTCCCTCCCTCGGTCACGGCTATCTCCTCGGTCGTGATCCCGACTGGATTCTCTGTCATGATCCCTACTTCGTTCCTTTGATCTATTTGATCAGTAACACAGAAATATTAGAGGAGAATGAAAGAAAACTGAACCATCTCTCCCGGCCCCTTTTCCAAATAAGATAAAAAAAATGGTACAAATTACCTTCTGTCATCATACCGATCAAGTTTGCGGCTCTTGTTTCTTTCTTCCTGTCAAAAATAATTACCAAGAAACTGCTACTGAAAACATTCTTCAAATAACAGAAAATGCCACCTAATTTTTTATGTAATTGCCACAAGGACTATAAGGGAAATTTTCTGATGGTAGGCATAAATCAGTAAGCCTTAAACCATTACAATGAAAAATAGCAACGTAAAAGCAGATACAACCTCCAAATACCTCATATAATAACTTAAGTAACAAAACTGAAAGCACCATGCACAGTCTCAAAACATCTGCATCTTCTCAGCAGTAAAATGGAACAAACTACAAAAACTAGTTTGGAAACCAGCACTAAATTTGATCATATGGGACCAGAGTGCAAAATACATCGTGCCTGCAGTTCTGAATTATTTTGCAAGTTATATTTCACTTTCTATAGTCCCAGTCAACGGCATAAGTAAAGAGTTGTACATTAGGTCTGTAGAATACAAATTTCTTCTTCTTCTTCTTCCTCCACCCCCTCCTCCACTCTTTTTCGCTCCTATATTAATTCTTTCCTTACAGCAAGTGCATTGTGTGTTTTAATAATAAGTGAGTACCAGTGCATGTCAGATCTGACCAAATCCCAAGTTCAATATGCTAAGGTACATCAATGAAAAGATACTCTGTTTGTCAGAGTCCAGTATCCAAATTACAACCAGAAAGATTAGAAAATGGGAGGGTATTATTCATCTCCGAGGTTAGAAAAACTCACAGAGGGCACCCTAACTGAGAATCGGTATAGAAGAATGTGAAACATTATACCAGCACCTGAACCAACATATTCACAATACCAACTTAAGGATGTCTCAAAACAAGATGAAATAATAAATAGATCTATCCTACAAAGCACAGCAGCATCTGTTTGGTGTATTCATTCAATTCAATATCAAAAAGCATTCAAATGACATCTGATAACTAAAACACAACACTTAACACTGGGATCACAATAAGTTGCAAGTGAACTCTGTTAATTGAAGATCTTCATGGCAATCCCTATTTGTATTAATTTATATATATAAAAAAAGACAACATTAGTGAGTAAAATAATCATCTTACTTGAAGCTCTGCTAGTTTATCCCGGATTTGCATATAGCCTAAATGAAGTTTGCCTCCAAAATGATCTGCTAAACGTCGGTCACTGAAAGGAAGAAAGAAAATCAAAATACTTCACCTCAGAAGATAAAAATACATGAGACAAGCACTAAAATGCTTCCTAATAATTTATTATCTAGCAATAGCATGATCTACAAGCACATAAAACAGAAAAGACGCACATTATGTAGCTGCAAAAGTTATCCTCGTAAAACTGGGCCCAAAAGCCTGCTGGTGACAAGGAGGTATAATAGTCGGGTCAAAAGCTGAAGCACTTGAAACCCCAAACACTAATTTCTTTGAAGCCCTCAAAACAAGCTAAAATAACACGGTAATAGCTAGGAGAGACAGGATCAACATTTACCTGTCATAAACACTCAAAAATGCTCCACAAATGTCACAAACACGAAGCTTTTGATCAGTCTGTAACAGCCATTGTAATTCAATGGATTAAATAGGAAAAGTTAGAACAGATCAGCAGATGAAAACAACCAAAACCTAAATGCTCTGAAATTTGAATCATTGAATTCAATGGAATCATAGAGGGTAATCATCCACAAATCTCTCACGTCTTATCCACAAATTTTAGGACACATTAGTATGTTATGACTATTTTTATATAATTTACCCAAGAAGCTCATAAAACAAATTAGGGAGAACTAAGGCAGTAGCCTATGAAAGAAACAACCATCTTAAATGATTGTATGCTGATTTTTTTTTTCACAAACCAAAACAAAACCAAGCTCAACAACTCATGCAGATATACCCAACATACCTGTCTCAGAACAGAGACATCTCTGTATCCAAAAGTGAAGTCAAATAAATGTTTTAAGTTACTGAACAGGAGGAAGCAGCATGCTACTAAAACTCATGTCAAACTCTTAACTTTACTATTTCAACATTTTGATTTTTAAGGCTCTGATTCTAAGCTGTTTATAGCAATGCATTGAACTAATTTCAGTAAGTCTGAGCTTGCATATGCATCTTTACATTTATGTGCAGCAAATTATTATAGTCAGGATGGACAGGACCAAGTTTTACATTCCAAACTTCATCTCAACGTGTGTGCTGTGTGATTTGAAACAGCACCCTAATTCCAATTTACATTTTAAGTTGTATTTGGTTCAGATAGATAGGAAAATGGACTCACAATGCGGACATCAGCAGCTGTGTACTTCGAGGAATCCAGAACAGGCTCTTGTCTGGCAGGCAGCTGAACAGAAAGGGAGAAACCATTGTAGACAAAAAGGATATTTAGCCAAAGAATAAAAAGAGATAACCGGAAAGGCCTTTTTTTTTTTGCCAAAATAAGTTAAGCATGAAAATTGAAGTAACAAATATATGAAAAATTCAAGAAACAAAATAGTATGCCAAAAGTCAGAAATTGAAAACCTTCTTAAGTGCTTCAGCCTCTTCCAATGCTTTTTGTGCTTCATCCACCATTCCTTTCTCACCTAAACAATCAACAGAAAGCTTAGAGAACTACAATTAAGCAAAACTGGGTAAATAAGAAAATAAAATAAAGCAGCACAACAGTGTTTACTACAGTTACAAATTTGTAAAACTGAAAATAACAAGCATAAATCCTTTTCTCAAGGAATATGCTCAGAACTCAACTCATCAATAAAGAGCTAGTAGTTTCTATCAGAAGAAAAACGAAATAGAGGCAAAAACGCACAGAACATAAGCAAGAAATGGTCAAATTGTTAATTTCAAAAACAACTAACTTAAATATTGCCATTATCAATCCATAAACATACAAGCACAAACGATTTATGTTTTAAGTTGAGATATCATTAAGAAGTTTGATAAAAAAATACTTTACCAAGATCTTCTGCTTTCTTTAGCTTCTCATTTATCATCTCCTGAGTACGGGGATCAGGTGCAGGTACAGGTAGAGGTGCCAATGCTGGTGGATTTGGAAGGGGTTGAGGCAGCGATGCTCTATCTTTGTTGAATGCATCCAAAAGCAGCATGGACTATCACAAGCAAAAAAGGTCACAGGTGCAATGCAAGAGTCAAATTACAATCTTAGAATCAAGATCGGAACTACTACCACAGCACAAATCAAGAAATTTCATTCTATAGCATTATCATTTTCATTGGTTTTAATTCCTAAAACTCCCAAAAAACTATAATATACCTGCTTGTCTGCTCTTTTAGTTCTAAGTTCCTCTACTTCTTCCAGAGCTCGAATCTTAAGATCTGTCTTGCCTTCAAGATCTGCAAAACAAAAGCAACGATGTATGAGTGGAAAATTTATAAAATTCTTCCATTACAATCAGTAATTCCAGATAAACTGCAGACAATTGCAAGGAAATGAGCAATTAAGAATTTCAAGCAGACAAATGCTAATGATAGTTCACACTTCTTTTTCAGAATTAAAAACCCACACATGCATACACATACTTTCAATCTATTTTACTAGAAAATTGCAAATGTATAGACTAAACACATCAGTAACACTCAGTTTCAATCTGCTTAACCCTTTACCAAAAGAAAACTTTCGTAAATTATTACGACCTATAAATGTGCCTTTAAAACAAGGAGAAATAAAATATCTGTCTATTATTCATCCCTCTGCTATTTTACACACTACCATGTGATCTAGATGATTTACCAGATATCTAAGCTAAATAATAACCCTATATATAATAAAATAAAACAAAACTTTGAATCTTTTGCTGAATCCATCCATAAACATATGATTCTAAAGTACCCATCCAAATCTCCCTGTTTAGTAGCACCCTTAAACACTAACTTTCCACTTCATTCCATCTACAAGCTACTAAAAGCACCTTAAAGTTAAAACATAAGGCGGAGAATAAAGTCAAAGCACCAAAACAGTTCATCCTCTCCACATGAAAACCTACAAATCTGTAGAACCTATCAAAACATTCAACTAAAGCCTCAACAATCAATTGAATGGCACCTAAGACAAATTCTTTAGAAGAAGAAACCATGATTTCTTAACAACGAAACACTAAGTTGGCCTCCTATGGACTGTAAGAACATGAGCATGCAAGAAAAGAAACATATGTACATAAGAATAAAAATGAAATAAACTCTTAAACATAGTGTCAGAAACTGAGTAATTTCAACTGAATTTAAGTCATGAATGGTTAAGCAATAAGATCCTAATCATAATATATAAAAGTCTGATACTTGCTAAGGTCATTTTCAATCTGCAGAATATTAAAAGACTGAAAATAACAATTAATAACACCATGAAATATCTTCAAGAAAAAAATAATTCCTATGCCAGTTCAAATACACATTACCATGTTGATCAGCTTCTTTCAGTTTCTCCTTTATTTGCTTTGACAGCTCAAGTACTTCAGGTGTCTGCAATGTCAACAACAATAATTTTTCAGAATCCACCCAAAAAAAAAAAGTAATAACATCAGATAAAACTAAGAAGGTGCATTAAGGAATTTGGCCTCACCTGTGTAACCTCAGAAACTGATATAGCAATAGCAGCTTTGGCATCCTCATCTTCAAGACGCTTTAGAGCTCTGCCAATTTTCCTATCACACTCAACAATGAGTCTATCAATGGCATCTTCCAATTCTCTGTCATAGTTATCAACACCTTTTGCCTTGGCTTCTTCATATCTAGAAAGAGTTAAGCAACCAACTACACACATACAATCTACTAGACCTTATTGCTTTATGGCATAAGGATAGGCCATCTGCTAATGGTCTATTAGCATGCCACTCAGACTCTTCTTTCTTTTAACATACCCATGTTAGAAACATATCAAATACTTCAAAGTTCAAACTAGAGGCGGGTTGAAGATATGTTGGAAATAAAAGTCAAACATACCCACGTCCAACACTTGCAACCAAGTCTGAGCAATGATAGAGACCTCGCCATTAAAATTTATGACTAAAGCATACCTACTGATGTACTCCAGGGCTCAAGAGAGTACATGTCAGACATTACTAACAATGTTATGTCATTACACAATAACTGATTGATAACAGTAAGAGTTAAAAGGATACTCTTTCCTCAGCTGCAAAGAGTGGACCTTTGGGCATGGCCCCATATCCATTTTCTGAGACCAGATAAGAAACGAATTGAGATCAGCAATGTTAAGAACATAATAACTTCAGTCAGAAAAAAAAGAAAAACAACATCAAGAGCTCCATTCCAGCATGGTAATAAAGCTGAACATTAAACAGTCCAAACCTTGCTAATGACGGGCCACAATTGACCTACCATGTAACTGAATACAAATAGCATTTTTAGCAATAAATTATTTCAAAAATTTAGCGTCATAATCCTTTGTCCTTCCCTAGACGTCAATGGAAAGCTTTTAGTGAAGTTTTATTTGCTTCCTCCAAAGTTATTAAAAGCAAAAGAAAAATCATATTTGATTAAAAATGAAAAAGAAATGGTTAACATGCAGCACTATCATCCGATGAAAAAGTAAAATCATGCATTTTTCCTATATATAAAAATGTCAAACTTTTAATTAGCTTCAGCATTCAGACAGACCTTTTTACATTTTCGTTGCTAAGCAAAAAACTAGTAGAACAACCCAACAGATGCTAAACATAGAGCATAAACTAGTACTAGTACTTAAAAAATACAGAATTAAGCTTCCATGCATATCCTTCCAACATATTTTCACAGAAATCAAAAGACTTTCCAAACCTTCGCTTCCCTTACACCTATCACTCCACAAATCAAAGAAAAATCTCTCGCTAAACTATAATTTACAAACCTTTCATAATCCTTTTTAGAAAAACATAATGAAAAACACAGATTAGGGTTGATCAAAACAAAGTGAATCTTCACAACTACTAATTAATGAAGCGAAAAGAGACGAAGGAATCAATAGTTAATTTTTTTTCCAAGTACCGTTAATTGGAAGAGCTCGTGTGGGCAAAGACCGGACAAAAAGAGACGGCAAACATCGCGATCGTAGTATTTGCGATTTACTTCCCTTACGTCCCCATTTCGATTAGCTCCCATAAGCACATCGAGCTGTTTCCTCATTGCGTCCATTTTCTTCTCTTCTGGTTGATTTCCTCTCCTTCTCTTTCTCTCGGAAAGTGAAAGGGGAATATTTGAGCTAAAACACTCCCTTCTTTTTCTATTTTCTCTTCTCTCGCAGAACAGGTAAGAGAGACTTTTTCTAGGGTTTGTTGCTTTAGGTTCGAGTATTTTTGGGGCCTCTGATGGATTTTTCTTTATGTATATGCCCTTGGAGTTTCTTATATTTTAAAGTAAGGGATGAATACTTTTATGTTTTGTACTTTTGTCTTCTTGAATTGCACTTTGTTCTCTTAATTTGTTAAGACTTTTAATTTAGTCCGCAACCATCTTTGGTTTTATTTTGTATACAACAACAAGAACAAATTATAACCAACAGAATCTCGAGCAAAAAATAATAAAAGTATTGAAGATACCCTACATAGTTAAATTACCAGGCGAAAATGAACAGATTCAATACCATTGTATTCTCCATCAAATCTAAATTAAATAGTAGTCCTCCTAACTCCGGTGGCTTGGCCAACAATTCCGAACCTAGTTTTTAATCATTTTCATACTGTGACATATCACAATTAGTTTGATAGAGAGGAATTAGGGTTTTCAATAAGTTTGAATATTCGGTAATTTTGAGATATCTTATCCGAACTCTATTAATAAGTACAATATTTGAATTTCATAATTATTTGATTATTTTAAAAATTTTGTATCTAAATTCAAACTCTAATATTTTATTTATTATCAATTAATTTCTAAATCTATTTAAGTACATGATTGTGCAAACAAAAATCTATTAAGTATTCAATTACCTAAATTTGTTACAAATCTAAATATAGAGTACCTCTATCTTATATAAGTAGGTCGAATACTCGATTAAAGCGTATTCTTGTCCATGTTTAAAATTAACATGAATTAATCTATTAAACCTAAATCAAAATACTCTTCTCTTTGGCACTATAGCGGGCTTTAAAATTAGTTTGGTTTTTCTAAGTATGGAATTTGTCATATTTATTGTTAGCTTCCCCACGTATCGTAAAGCATTTCTATTTCCTGTCGAAAGTTGTTGGATTATTATTTTATTTCTCAATACGAGTTCCACAAAGTAAAATTGGAATTCCATTTGTTTTTCGTAAAGAGAATTTTGTATTTGCCTCTGCCTTTGGGGTGAATTACATGCTCTTTTATGGAAGCTGTCACATCTCATCTTAGCTTAAACTAATTTTTTTTTTTGTTCTTGCTAATTGCTTTAACAAAGGCTAGTGCAAGAAAAAAAATTCGTGCCTATATTTATACATATGCTCTATGTATTTGTAGGAATCCTATTGATATAATCCTATTTGAGATGCATACTTTTAGAAATTATTACGTTTTCAACAAAAAAATAATAATATTTATTAAGTAAAATAAAGTTTTAATTTATAAATCTAGAGCATATCTCATATCTTGTCAATATAAAATCTAAGACACTTTTTTTTAACCAATTATATAATATGTTTGTTACATTAACTTTTTATCTATATATATATAAAAAAAACTTATCTCAATTTTAATATATATCGATTTTAATATTCTTTTATGAGGTATCATGTCAATAAAAAATTAGATAAACTTTAATATTAATTATTATAGATACATAAGGCATATCTAGTGTTTAATACTTATTTCACAATTAAAGCATAGTTTTTTTCTAAATACTATATTATTTGTTAATTAAATCTCTTAATTAAACCGGTTGAACCGAAAAGTGATCCGGTTCAATATCGGATCCAGTAGTCAAAATGTTGGTTCTAGGCCAACGCCAGACGGAGGTTACTTCGCCTACAGTCTACTCGTATCTTAACCGAGCCAAAAATACACAAAAGTTTCCTCCAACGATTAATTTCTAATTAAAACGCAAAAACTCTCTCAGAGGAAACGCAGGAAGCAGACGGCAACGATGAAGACGACCGAAGTCATAGTAGCTTTCATCCTCACACTCTCTCTCATGTCCTTTCCTTCACTGGGATTCCAATCCGATGAGCTCCTCGTTGACGACGAAGAGTTCGGACTCGAGGGGGCTCCCCAGCCTCGGTCCCCTGAACCCATCCCCACCCGATCCCAACCCGTCACAACCCCGACCCGGAAGAGGCATTCGGATCTCGACTCTGATTCTAAGATCCAGTTCTCTCTTGACCACGCTTTCGGTGACTCCGATTTCTCTCCCGCTGGCACTTTCTCCGCCCGCCTCAAAACTTGGAGCCATGGTGGCCAGGTTTACTTGCTTTTCCCTTTTTCTATTTAATGCAAAATTTGACTTTTCATTGTCTTAATGCATTGTTTTATTTGCAAATCTCAACTCCATGAGAATTATGCTCAAAAGTTTCATTCAAATCCTGATTAATTTATATCTGAATTGCATGCCTTAAAAATGCGAATTTGATCATTTCAGTTTTATGGACATCTATCAATGCATCATACTTGGGCTTTGCTTGGGTTTTTCTTTTGCTTCCTGTAAGGGTGCTAGAATTAAAAGCAAATGGTTTAAAGCCAAATCATAATTGATTAAAAATTTTAAAAAAAAAGAGTAAAATGTGAATTCTAACATAATTTCCTATATCAAAGTAAAATCATGCATTTTGTTTTTTTAAATAATTTACAATATTAATTTTAGTTAGTCAAAAATATTATTTAACTTTTATATCCAAATATGCTTTTTTGCCTTTTGCTTTGAGAACCAAAAAGTAACAAGCAAACAGAAGCTTAGTTTTTAAAGGAATAAGAAAATTGAGTCAGCTTGTGGGGTGGATGCTGCTACCATAGGAACGCAGCTACGTCTTGTGGGAAGAAATTGTAATGTCAACCTAACTATGTTAAAAGGGATAAACTCCAAATTTTTCACTATGCTATGTTCAATATTAAATTTTGTTATTGCACTTCATTCAAGTTGAATTTTGATGTTTTACTTTTATATTGACTCAAATTTGGACAAAAAATAATGCAATAGTGCATGTGAGGTTGTGTAACTGTTATCTCAGATTGTTTTATGAGATGGAGGTAACAAGATAGAAAAAAATTACATCGTACTAAAAAATACTTAAGAAAATAATGTGGCAACAATTGCCATGTCTATATTACGTCCAATGTGAAATTTCATGTCATAATTTCTATTTCTTCAAACTAATTTAAATTGCATAAATAGAATATTCCATGGAACATTCCTTCACTGTTAATTTTTGCCTAAAATCAACCAAATAAAACTATGCCAACAAAATTTAATGTAATTGGAGTATGATGATAATATTTAACATTGAAACATTGTATAGTGGGAAGTTTGGTATTAATCCATGTTAAAAAGAAAGGGCTATGAGTTTTTGAAATGTAGGGGCCAATGGACTGAACTGGTACTTTGTTTCTTACTATATCTTAAAAGTGGGGATTGGACTGATGTTGGAAAGGTCATTAGTATTACAGAGGATTTTACTGAAGCCTAAGGTCTTTATTTTCCAATTTCTTGCTAGCAGCTTGGCTATGTAACACCTACTACTCCAAAATCCATTTGACAAAAGTCTTTAAGTAAATTGTGAGATCAGTATAGCTAATAAGAGGGTTAGGTAAGTGGTGGCATCTATTATTGGCAATACCAAGTAAATTTATAATCTTTTTTGTAGAATAATTAGTTCTTTTCTCCTTTCTCCCTCCATTTCTCAGCAACCAAATGAAGTTCCTATGATCTTTGACCTAATATTTGGAATGACTTAAGTTCCTATAATCCTGAACTGACTTTCTTTTGCACATGTTGTCATTTTCTTTTATTGTTGGGAAAAGCTCTAGTAGAATTTTGAATTGACTTGTTTCTTCTTTGTAACAGACACTTACAAAGCTACGATTTTCAAGGAACAGCTTCACTGATGGGGAGAAGGAAAAGTTCAAAGTAATTATCAGTTTCTAATTTACTTGCTTTGTTTCTCTGTGAGTGACCATTTTGACAATCCTTTGAGTTTTAATCCTTTCTTGCAGAATCTGCTTGAAAGTGATGACTTCTATAGGATAAGACTTCCATCTAATGTTTTAAGTCCGCCTGGGAGGGATTTTATATTTTCATCAGTGAAAGCAGTAAGTGCCGCTGTTTGCTTCAGCTTGTTTGTTGAAATATCTAATATTAGTGGTTTATACTTTTGGTATTGGAATTTTTGGTCCCTTTTCTTTCTGTAGTTAAGGTCATTTGAAGAAACTTGAAAGGCTTAACTGCTCTGCCTACATTATTTAGTTCTTTTAGTTTATACAGCCAGGGTTTGACTTCTTCTTTTAAGGTGAAATCTGTAATACTAAAAGTTTGTGCAATTTATGTATTTTGAAGGAAAACGTTTTAAATCCAACGATCTTTTTCAAATGCCTCTGTACTGAACTATTAAATCAGAATAAACTCATTGCCTTGAGCTATTGATGATATGTGTTTTTTTTTTTCCTATTTTTCTTCTGACTGTTTTCATAAAAGCATTTCTTCTTATTCCTTTAGATATTACTTTTTAAAGAAACTCAATAATTTGTAATGTAAAGCAATGCTGATAAAAAATTAAAATTGGAATTTTGTTTTTAATTTGGAGCTTAATCATCATGTGGTCATACTAAGGAGGAAAATGAAGAATTGACAAATAAGAATGTGGTTTGTATTATGGAGCTTTAGTTTCAATTGGAAATAAAGAGAGGGGAAAATAGACATGGCACTTTTGTTGTATTCAATTAGACACCGAGCTACTCTGATGTCTATTATTTATTCCTTTCTTTCTTTTGTATGGTTCTTACTGTTCTTTTTGTTTGTCTGCAGAGATGTCTTCCGAGGGAGGGTTTGGATGAGCATTTTGTAATACACATGGTAATTTTCAACATCAGTGGCAGAAATTGATTATCTCTCGATGTTCTCAATTATTCTCTTCTGTTCTCTCTTCTCTCTCTCCTTTGTATGTGTGCCTGAATATTCCTTTTATGTGATGGTGACTATACTTTATTGGGGGATTAAATTAACAGTTAATAAGAATGCAGTAGTTCTGATGAATCTTTTGCTGGGGGTTCAAGGAGTAACCAAACAAAAAAGAAAAACTTCTGCAGTTCTTTTAAAGCCACTTGTAGATGAAGTCTCTGTAAACTTGTGCTCTGTTGTTTCCAAAAATTACTTCATTAATAGAGCCCTAATGGTTCTAGATTTTCACGTGCCCTTGTGAAATTTCTTGTCATTGAATTAGGATGCTGATCAGCATAGGTCTTATTCATATCTTGGTGACACGATTACTGAATCTTAGCGACTGCATTTGCAAATGGAAGATTAATCAAACATGAATTAACCTATGATATAAGTTCTCTCTGTTTCTGAAATCTGCTCTTGTTCTCTTTTTTGAACCTCAAACAGTGCTGATATATATATGCATGATACTAACCAAATGGAAGGCAAATATCTGGATTTAGCTTCTCAGAATTGTCCATATTTGATAGTGGGTCAAGTGCCATTTGAAATATAGGTGCTCAACTGTGATTAAGAATACAGAACTCCAAACAATTTTATTTGGTTTCAGCCCTTCTCTTTCAACTTTTGACTGTTATCTTGGAATTGGATGCTAAAATTGGCAAAAAGGCAAAACAGATGGATAGTCTGTTAATGGAGCTAGTTATCATGAATGCTATGCTGTGCAATTTTGGTTAAACTGTCATTAGATGATAGATGATGTTCTCATTAGAATTTTAATCTCTTCAGCATGTGCTTACTTGTTCCTACTTCTTGATATTACCCATGCCCCAAGCATTTAAAAGTTTGATTTTTTCTGTCTTTTTGCCTTCAGTTACTTTTTCCTTTTGCAATGTCTTCCAAGCAACAAGGATTTTTTTTTTTTTTGAATAAGCAACTGCATTTGGGTAAGAATGATTCCATTGTTTTTGTAGCTATATGATCAAATCATAAACCAAGCAGACTTTAGCATTATTTACCTGTATCATTATATAGCATTTTAGAGTGCAGGATGGCATTGCATTTGGTCTGTTGAGGATATCAGGTTATTAATAGGCTTTCCTGTTGTATGACTTGTTGGAAACAGATAGAATGGCCCTTTTATTCTAGGTTTTGATGTGTTAATTTGTGCAGTCCATCTGACACTTTGTTTTGCCTTTATAATGACTTGTTGTGACGGCATTTGTTGAAATATAAGTTTGGTTTGTGTGTGAACCACTCTGAAATTTATGCTGCTTAGATGTGCATATTTTGCATACTTGTTTGCACCATATTTACTTTCTCTGCATGTAGTAGTAGTTGATAATATAAGAGCAAACAAGATTTACGGGAAGGATAAAGTAAATTTTAGAAGGAAGACATTTCAAAGATAAGAATTTCCATCTGGACTCTTTGTTATCTTTGCTTTATTTGGTTTATGGCTTTTGCTGCTTATACAGGCATATGATATATCCTTGTTTGCACCATATTTACTCTGTATGTGGTAGCAGTTGATAATATAAGAGCAAAACAAAATTAACAGGCAGCATAAAGTCAATTTTAGAAGGAAGACATATCAAATACAAGAAGTGCCATTCTGACTCTTTGTTAACCATGCTTTGTTTGGTTTTATGGCTGTACGTATGCACATTTCTGTACCATATTTTATACTTGGAACATTTGGAGATATCTAAAGATGTCAAATTGCTAGTTCATATAATATCTTTCCTGATTGATGTGGACCTGACTGCACGAGCATTGTTAATCTTTTCCCTTTTTATTACTCTTGTTTACAGGAGGGTATAAATGTTTTGGCAGTCAATTATGGATCTCCTGGGTCATGCCCATATCCTCGGAACTTGAAACTTGTAAGTCAGGATTGAGCTCTTAGTCTGGTATTTCATCCCTGTTAATTGAGCACAGTACAGAAACCTCTTCCTCCCCTGTAAATGTTTGGCTGTTGTTGCTTTTATACTGTATGCTTCTATCAACTTTGAGCCTGATTCTTAGTTGCTAGGGATAGCCACTAATTTCTCTCAATTAAGGGGAACCACAATTATGTCAACCACCATGAATTATGAAATAATTATGCTTAGTTTGCATAACCTGATGTTAGTTGCTCCGATAATTTTGCTTTTATCCTTGCAACATCCTTTAACCAACATCTGGCATGAATGAAAAGCAGGGAAAATTTTTCTATACTATGCTGCCCTTAAAAGTTATGGAACATTCGATTTTTGGTTTACATGCTAGCTTCATTTTGATGTCCCATGCAGATGAATGTGGAGTATCAATACTTATATAAAAGTAAGCCTATTCAGTAAATGATCAAAAGGATGATTGAACCTCAAAGGAAAGTGAAGTATTTCTAATTGCTAGGCCTCTAGAATCTAAATGAAAAAAGAGTGCATTTAGATACAAAAAGAAAAATTCACTTTTCTGAAGAAGAAAATCGATGGTTTTACTTTCATATGGAACAATGCTGTTTGAAAATTTGTTACATTTCAGCTTGTTGCTCTTTTTTTCTCAAATATGAATTAGCTTTATCCTTTTAGCAAATTTTGAGGAAGCTAAAGCAAATAGTTAAAAGGATGTAACAAATGCAACAACCAAATGGAGTCCAATTAACTAATATGAAGTTGATTTTACGAAGCCTGACCTGTATGTAGATGAACTTGTATGTCATCTTTTAGTTGCTATTTTCCATGAGCTTTGTTTCATCAAAATATTTCTAGTTTACCATAGGGGAGAGTTTTGCCTTCAGCACCTGTAAGCTGAACAAGTATTTAAAACTGCTACTTAACATAACTGTGACTTTAGCTTGTCTGTGAGTTTTAGCATTCAGCATATGTAGTTGTTTGAGTTTTTTAGACCTGCATCAACTTGTGTTAAATGTAAAGTTCAATTGTGAATGTATTGGAAATGGTTGAACCTTGAAGAAGATGAGAGGAGATTCTTTTCTTTGAAAAAAATTTTGTTTCATAATGATACCTTTATTTGCATTTTATAATCTTTATTTCAGCCTGCAAAGTGGTCCTTCAACTCACATACAGTTTTGAAGAACAGTGAGCAGGCACCAAGGTATGCTGCTTTTAAAGTTGTTCTTTCTAGCTTTTTTTAAACATGGGTATTATCTGTACAGGGAAAACAGAATAATTTGGTAGTATCTCTCTCAAATTGAGATCATTAAACTATGTTTCTTTAATATCAATTCTGTTGAGAAAAAGGATGCAGTACAAGCTTTTCTCTTCACTTTTGAATGTATGATATAGGTTCTATTTTGGAAAATCTCAACATCTTTTGTTTCATTTCTGGTTGATAATTGTAGCATATTTAGGTTGCATTGACTATGTCTCATTCTCTTTTATAGAGCTCCCATCTTTACCGAAGAAATTCTTGGTGGTGAGAATGGAGAAGGTGAAGTTGTGCTGCCGCCTGAAAGGTCTTTCTGGGCTAAATACGTGAGTAGTCAAACTGTATACGCTAATTCTTTTGTTAGCCTTTACCATAAATTTTCTTTAGTCTGATCATTGAAATATCCATATCAGTGGATGTATTTGATCCCTTTGGGACTCATCGTCATGAATGCCATAACACAAGCGATGAATTTGCCCGAGGAACAGGCTACTGGCCAAGTACCTGCTCAAGGGCAGCCATCAGGTGGAGCGGTGCAGCGTGGGCCTAGTTCTGCTGTTCGTAGAAGATGATGATAAGGTTGCTAATTTGTACCCATTTGGAAGTACACTGGAAATCCATTGGGGACAGAGTTGAGATTCATTTCGACTAGGGTTCCTCAATTGCATGAAGATTGTTATGGATGTTTTATACTGTCCATCCTGTAGTGGTAACTCAAGCCATGTAATGAGGAAGATCAGTAAAGGGAAAATTCCAGGAAATTCTCTGATTTTGCATGAATGACCATGCAATTTTACTTTTAGTGTTAGAAAAATTAATGGAGGACAAACAACTTAGTTGGTTTGCCTTTTGCTTTTTCCTCTGAAATCAGAAATATTTTATGTGATAATCCCATTGATCATTGAATCATGTCCTCTGTTTAAGTGATATGGCAAGATTTAGGAGTATTGATTTTCTTTCTTTTTACAATATTTCTTATATTGGTTTTACTTTAATTTTACTTTTTGCATGTAAGTAATTGTGCATTTATTTGAGACATTAATTTCATTTTACTTTTAGAGCCTGATCTCTGATTTGTCCACTATATTTATTATTTTGGTTTTCAATTTAGTTTTTTTTAACTAATTTATGAATTTATTTAATTTTTCAACTCGCTTTTTGAAGACCAATATTTCGAAGTGAGATATGTTATGCTGTTTTATGTTATTTAATAATCTACATTTTAAGTTTATTAATTGATTAAATTGTTCTGTTTTTCAAACTTTTCAATATTAATTATGTTTATCTTTGTCTTTAAAAGTTTTTAGTTAATTTGGTGAGTTATTAGTATATTTATCTTATTGTTGTTAAATAGAGATAAAATAGCCTTGTAATATTTTGGTTATTTACTTTATTTTGCACATAATATTTACTTGCCTCTCCATTTAAACATTCGAATTATAGTAAGATAAGGAGTGGAAATGAAATTTTCATATTATCAATAAAAAGAATAGATACATAACCTCTTAAAAATCTTTGAAAAGCATCATGTTCTGGAAAATTATTAATCGTAATTTGCAAAATTTTGATGTGTAATTCTTAGTTATAGATTGAATTTGCATATTTTTTTCTTAAATTGTGTATTTTTAAATATAAAATATAAATATTTAACATTGAATCAAATGCTCAAAAATTTTATTTTTGAGTGAGTAGTTCGGCAATCATAGCATAAATATTGAAGGAAAGGGGAGCAACTATATAATAATAAGATAAAATATTTTTATTTTTTAAATTTGGATAAAAATTATATAAAAATGTATTAATTTTTAAAATATACACCTTATCTTAAAATTTTTTTTTATTAGATCTGTAACTTCAGTTGTTAGTCAACTGATAATGTTTTTGTCAACTTGATAACATGGCAAGAGGAAAAACACAATTTTCTCATTGATTAATTTTTAAAATTACTATTATATAATTTTATTAATTAAAAACAAACTCACTTCATTTGAAAATGTTTCTTATTTTATTTATTTTTTTAAAAATATAATAATAAATTTTTAAATTAATAAAAATAACATATTTAATCTTTTCATAATATTGTTAATAATATTTGCACTCTAGTGAAAAAGTATTCATTTTAAAAATTAATGGATCTTTTTTAAATTTTGATTAAAATGTAAGAGTGGGGTATTTTATCTTAATTATAAACATTTTGGTAGAAAATGTATATTTTAAAAGTTTTGGGCGTCATTGTAATTATATAATGTTTTGGGAGATTTTTGACATTTACTGCGTTTTCACAAATATACTAACTGATATAAAGAAACCTAAAACCCTAACAATGCCTCTCTACTCTTTGCTCTTTCTCTCGGCCGACAAAGCCGACTAGAGATAAAACTAGTGAAAACCGACCCTTGAAGGAGAACGAAGCCAACTTTTTAAAATTTCAGTGGAATTTGTTTTCTGGGTTTGGAGGAAAATAGCTTCATAACTGAAACCTGTGAGTATTCTTCCCTTTTTTTTCAGTTTTGGTTGCTGGATTTTATTGTTAATTTCTGAGTCCATGGTAGAAGTGGGTTAGTATAATGGAAGAACTGGAATTAAGATTTATAGTTACTTTGTTAATATGATTGTTGTTAGCATGCTTCACCCATGTAGATTAATCTTTTAGGCTGGCACAGTTTATCGTTTCCTTAATTTGTAATAGTTTGTGTATACAGATTTTTATGGGTAGTTTTTATTTTTCTAAGGGGTCTTTTATTCATTTTTTCTGGCAAATGAATTTGGCTTCAACATTTTATTTGCTGAGGGGTTTGCTTCCTTTGTCTAATATCCATCCAGCATCATTTCTCTATTGTTCCCGAAATCCTTTTAATTTAGCCTAATTCATCTTGGTTTTGCAGACCAACAATAAAAATGGTTCAATACAATTTTAAAAAAATCACTGTTGTACCAAATGGGAAGGACTTCATAGACATTATTCTCTCGCGTACCCAACGTCAAACGCCAACTGTTGTCCACAAAGGGTATGCTATTTCCCGTCTCCGACAGTTTTATATGCGTAAAGTGAAATACACCCAGCAGAATTTTCATGAGAAGCTTTCAACAATAATTGATGAGTTCCCTCGCCTGGATGATATCCATCCATTCTATGGTGATCTTCTTCATGTGCTCTACAACAAGGATCACTACAAGCTTGCTCTTGGCCAAATAAATACTGCGAGGAACCTTATTAGTAAGATCGCTAAAGATTATGTCAAGCTGTTGAAGTATGGTGACTCACTCTATCGGTGCAAGTCTCTAAAGGTTGCTGCTCTTGGTCGTATGTGTACTGTCATTAAAAGGATTGGCCCAAGTTTGGCTTACCTTGAGCAGATTAGGCAACATATGGCAAGGTTACCATCAATTGATCCAAATACTCGGACCATCTTGATTTGTGGGTACCCTAATGTTGGCAAGAGTTCATTTATGAACAAAATCACAAGGGCCGATGTAGATGTTCAGCCTTATGCTTTCACTACCAAGTCACTCTTTGTGGGTCATACCGATTACAAGTACCTTAGATATCAAGTAATTGATACACCTGGGATTTTGGACAGGCCATTTGAAGATCGAAACATTATTGAGATGTGCAGTATTACAGCATTGGCTCACCTGCGAGCTGCGGTGTTGTTCTTCCTGGATGTATCTGGGTCATGTGGGTACAGCATTGCCCAGCAAGCAGCTCTTTTTCACAGCATTAAATCTCTCTTTATGAACAAACCCTTGATCATTGTTTGCAATAAGACTGATTTGCAGCCACTGGACGGCATATCTGAGGAAGACAGGAAATTGGTCATGGATATGAAAGCTGAAGCCATGAAGACTGTGATTGGTCAAGGAGGTGAGCCTGCGAACGAAGAAGGGGTGCTATTGACGATGAGTACTTTGACTGAGGATGGAGTGATTTCTGTGAAGAATGCAGCTTGTGAAAGGTTACTGAATCAGAGGGTTGAATTGAAGATGAAATCCAAGAAAATAAATGACTGCCTCAATAGGTTTCATGTTGCAATACCAAAACCACGAGACCAGAAGGAACGGCCTCCTTGCATACCTCAGGCTGTTTTGGAAGCTAAAGCTAAGCAAGCAGCAGAGAAGGAGAAGAGGAAAACTGAAAAGGATTTGGAGGATGAGAATGGTGGTGCTGGTGTATACTCTGCTAATTTGAGGAAGAATTATATATTGGCTAATGATGAATGGAAAGAAGATATAATGCCTGAAATTCTTGATGGTCACAATGTATACGACTTCATTGACCCTGATATATTGTTAAGACTTGAAGAGTTGGAACGTGAAGAGGGTCTTCGGCAAGCAGAGGAGGAAGCTGATGACTTTGAGATGGATGGCCAAGAATTATCCCCAGAAGAGCAAGAAGCACTGGCTGAGATAAGGAAAAAGAAAAGTTTGCTTATTCAACAGCATAGGATAAAGAAAAGCACTGCAGAGAGTCGGCCCATTGTACCAAGAAAACATGACACAGACAGAAAGTTCACAACAGACAGGATGGGCATGCAGCTGTCTGCTTTGGGGCTGGATCCTTCTCTTGCAATTAATCGTGCTAGGAGCAAGTCGAGAGGCCGGAAAAGGGAGCGATCAGTTGACAGGAGAGAGGGTGATGGTGGTGATGCTATGGATATAGATGGTAATGAACCAAACAAAAAGCTTCGTCTGAGGTCTATGTCACGGTCAAGGTCACGGTCAAGGTCACGGTCACGGTCACGACCTCCTACTGAAGTTGTACCTGGAGAGGGCTTGAAGGATTCTGCTCAAAAGGTTAAGGCGATTAAATTGGCAAAGAAATCTGTTAAGAAGAGGAACAAGAATGCTCGTCGTGGAGAGGCTGATAGGGTTATTCCTACATTAAAACCAAAGCACTTGTTCTCTGGGAAGCGTTCCATTGGAAAGACTCAAAGACGTTAAGACATGTAAGGCCATCACATGCATTGTTCTTAGTTTTACTTTTTCTCTTCATTTGTGTTTCTTTTATGGTGTTCTGTCTGCCATGCATCTGCTAGCCATACATGTTTCTTAGACAAGGTGCATTCTCTATAAATCTTTGAGATGTTCTGTTTGTAAGAGCTCCTTGTAGAAGTTGTTTTCCTTTTGGGTATGCATACTGAGTGCCTGGTATTGGAATAAATTATTGAATACCAAAAAGAAAAAAAGATGGAAATATGCTTTGGTGGGCAATTTCTTTTTTAATTTTTAACCTATGAGCTCCTGTTATACTTATGAATCACTTTTTATGGTGAATGGCCTAATTGTTCGTCAATAAATTGGATATTTGTTTGAAGAGTGAGAATTGCTTGATCCTCTCAGGGTGCATTCTCTGTGTGTAGTCATTCTTTTATTGCAATCCAGAGACAATTGTTATGCATTTATAAGTCTAGTTGTACTAGTAGAAACTACGAAACAAAACCATGGAGGTGCAGGCAGACCACCCTTTTCAAGATGAAAATGCTTGCACCCAATCCTTTGGATGCTTCATCCTTTGTGACTGGGTCACAATCCAATCTGCTGTGTAGTTAGCAGGTCTTGACACCTAACTAAGCTTGGAATGTCTGATTTGCTGTCTTAGTCTTCCAATGTCTCTCAGCACTGGCAATAGCTTCCACTTTTTCTCTCTGCTGTTTGTCTTTTTCAATTCCCTTTTAAGTTCCTTCGAGTCAGATTCGAGGATCACTTGCTGAAAACCCTTCTAGTTTGCCAAAAGAGGTCTCTTTCTCATAGCCTCTGCTTCCACCAATAGATTCTGCATAATATTCCTGCCAATATCATCAATCACTTGATCAGTGTTATCTCGAGCTATGACTCCAATTCCAGCTGCCTTACTTCCCTGACTGAGCCATCACAATTGATTTTGATCCATCCTTCATGGGGGGCTTGCCACGTTTCTGTATCCAATTTTGTCTGCCAATTCTCATCTGTTGATCTGTAAGGAACAGCTTCTGAGGTGTTTAAAAGTTTTGTAGCTAGCCTCTGCTCTTGCAGTACTGTTGGTGGGTTGGGAGAGAATGATCAAATACAGCTTCACATCTAGCCTTCCAAATTGTCCAACAAATAAAACCAATTCTGGTCATGATGATTTTTTTCAATGTTTCATTCTTGATATATGTCCTAGGTAGACTACAGCCGAGAAACAAAACCTGTTCATCAAGTCTGTATTTATTCTCAGAACTAAATGAACCCCATCTCAAACCGTACTTGCGCCCCACTGACAATGGAAAATAACATGCTCGGTTATTTCCTGATCAGAACCACAAATTGGATAGCAGTGAGACTTAACAACCTTTCTCTTCAACCAATTGTTATATATGCATTGTTTGAATGTGGATGAATATGATAAATCTTTTGAATGTATCAATTGGTGGACTTGATTTCATGATGCAGAGAACTTTAGGTTGTAGTTGCATGCATTCACTGTACCTTTTCCCTGTACTTGCTTAACTCCTTGGATTGTTTATTGATGTGGTTTTTCTCTTGCAGAGGATCAAATTATGTTATGGGGAGAAGCTATACAAGAACCTTACAATTTATTTTTATGTTGAGAAACAAACTTTTTTGCTCAATTTTGTTGATCTGGCTGGAGATTGTGCCCGATTATGGTTGTTGATGTATCTTTTGTACCCTTCTCAAGGCAGTTTTGAATAGGAGACAGTTAAAATGTTATCAGTTGGTTTGTAAGTCCTTCAAATCAAGGAGATAGAGTTTTCGTTTTAACCTAGTATGTAGTTAAATTGTTGCGGATGCATTGGTTTTATGTTATAAGTTTTTCTTAACAATGGAATGAATCAGTAGCTATACAGACTAAATATTTGATTCAGAAGTTGTCCAATTCCTGAGTCTTGACTGCTTTGAGATGAAATGGGATAAGCCCCTGAGCGGAAATCTAGCTGAACAAATATTTAGCCTAAAAAATGGGATTCAGATACGTGGTCTTCTTACAATTTTAGTGAAGGGTGTCTCAAACCAATGGGTCCAGGCAAGTGTAACTCATTCAGCAAGTTGGTTAGGAATGCTGTAGCTTCGTGTGCTTTGCCGAAAGCCTTTTCCAGGATGATCGTTTCCAAACGTTTACTGCAATGCAACCTTTCGTTATGAAGGAAAAGAGAGCCTGTCCCCTTGTAATCACCATTAAATTCACACACAATATATAAGCTTTAATGAATATCACTATAAGTATATTATGAAGTTCATATCAACAAGCGATAAAATGAATTTGAAGCTTATAAATAATTTTTTTTTCATTTAATAGACAATTTTTAGTATTTTTATAAATATATTATGAATTTTATATAAGTAAGAGATAAAAAGAGTTTTAAATTTATAAATAAAGATTTTTTTCATTTCATAAACAGTTTTTAATTGAAAATGTAAGACATTTATAAAATATCAAAATTAAGGTAAATTTAAACTAAAATGAAAATTTTTTTCATTATGTGTGAAAAAGTTAATAACATCAACGTCAATGTAAATATGGAAGTAAATTTAAATCAATATAAATTTTTTTCTTTATGGATGAAAGAACTAATAATATCAATATCAAGATAAATTTAAATTAAAATTAAAATAAATTTTTCTTTTTTATAAATAAAAGAATTAATATAATCAAAACATTGCATAATAATTCTAAGTCGATAAGAGATGAAATGAGAGTTAATTTTATAAATAAAGGCTTTAACCCACCAAATATGTATCTGCTTAATAGATAAAAGCGGGCTAAACTGTACATGCATGTATTGGATGAATGCCGTAGGACCTTAAAAGCAGATTAAAATAAATCTGTTTGTGTCTTCTTCCTAACAGGCAAACCGGTTAGATTTTTGTTGACGTGGCTAAATAAGAGTACAATCTAATCCAGTTATTCGGGAGAGACACTGTCACACGTGTCTTAGCTTTCAAACTCTAGAATCTATCCTTCGCCCTCCACGTGTCCCCTGTAACTGGCTCTTGAAGCTCTGATATTCATTTACTTCACATCCAGAGTTCCAAACCCTAACAGAACCTGGAAAATTCTTCACCGCAAAATCGAACGCGAGGATGTTGAGGCAGGCGTCGAAGAGGCTGCTCGGGCTAGCGTCATGCGAGTTTCCATCACGGCCCGTTCAGATTCTGCCACGTCTTTACCACGAGAATGTCATCGACCACTACAACAATCCTCGTAATGTCGGGTCCTTCGATAAGAACGATCCGAACGTTGGCACGGGCTTGGTCGGGGCTCCGGCTTGTGGCGATGTCATGAAGCTGCAAATAAAAATCGACGATGACTCTGGAAAAATCGTTGATGCTTGCTTTAAAACCTTCGGCTGTGGATCTGCGATTGCGTCTTCTTCTGTTGGTATGCCTTTTTTTACTTCTGGTTAATGAGATTTGTTGGTGTCGATTAATTTTTTCATTGAATTTGTAGTATTTTTTTTTCTTTTATCCTTGTTTTCTTCTATTAAAAACCGTACGGAAGGATTTAATTTCAAATCCATAACTGTTGTATCCTGGTTTGTGATTGTTATTGAAAGGCCTGAACTGCTTTATGAATGTTATTCTAAAATTGGTACTTTGGAGTTTATTGCAATGGCCTTCTATTATTGCGAAGGAGCTGTGTAGTAACTTTGGGTTCGTCTTGTTGCAGCTACTGAATGGGTGAAAGGGAAGAGCACGGAGGAGGTGCTAACCATTAAAAACACGTAAGTATTAGTTCCTTATCTCGAAGTTAATTTATAAGTATGTATGTACTCGACTCATATATTCTACAAGGATACTTTGTGGTATTGCTTTTTTCCTTTCCTTTTTGTTCATTTGCTCATCAGATTGCACGTTTTTATGCGGTTTTTACATCAGATTTTTGAACTAGTTAAGTGGAATTTGTTTATGTAATTAATTTATCCGTACTTTCTGTTCCTAGGGATTTTTTTTTTAATGAAGAATCTTAATCCTTCCATGGGTAGATCGTCCTCTTTCGCCCATTCCTTTAACTTCCTTTCTAGCAAGTTTCTATCTGCTCTTTCATCCAGTCATATCTGTATCTGCTAAGTGAAAGCACTAATTACTTGCCTCGCTAGACAGAATTTTGGATTATGCTTGTTAAATTTCAGTAATTCTAGGATATTCTCTATTCTCCATGTGTAGATGTCGAAGTTTTAGTTTTTATATTATAGCACAGTATATGAAAGCTTAATTATGGCAATCAAATCACAGAAGACAGAGCGTCTGCTCAAATAAAGCCAGCCGGAGGATCAAAACCATGTTTAACATTGTGTATTGAGTATTTTAATGATTAATTAAGTTCCAGACTATGATTTTAAGTATCAACCATTTAACAATTGTAAAAATCAATATAAAAATACAATTATGGAGACATAAGAGGTTAGTCCAGAGAGGAAAATGTTTGATGTGATTGTGATTTTGCCATTGCAATATATGTATGGTGTAAATCGTAATTATGTGATTGTGTAAATAGATTATCAGAACTCACCTAAAGCAGAACATAAGCTAATTCATAGCTTTCATGGGATTCTCAACTGGTCTGTTTCAGGTTTGAAGGCAACATATAATAACATGTGAACAAATTAGTGGTAGGGTAACACATGGTGGAAGAAATGAAGCAATAAAAGATTGATGCAAAACAATGCTGTTGTCTTTTAATTTATTTATTTTTTTCAAACTGATGGTGTGACCATGCAGGGTACACATCCAAGTCCCTGTTTGGTTGTACTTTACCTTGGGTTCAACTCAGGGTTGTGTGTTTCTTTCTTTTTTGTTCTTTAAATGTTCCCTTCAATTAGATTTAGTCATGGTGGACTGCAAAGTTTAGTATTTTATTGTGTTTTTACTTGCATAAATATATTACAGGGAGATCGCGAAACATCTTGCACTTCCCCCGGTTAAGTTGCACTGCAGCATGCTTGCAGAGGATGCTATCAAGGCAGCTGTCAAAGATGTAGAAGCTAAACGTGCCAAGTTGAATGGCAGTTCAAATGCTGCACCTATTGAGAAGGCTGCCGATGCCTGATGTCTCTGTATATGCCGAGGAAAAAAGTCTGGAGGCTTGCTACACATAGCTTATCTATAGTTAACCCTATCATTCTGTTAAAGTTGGGTAAACGGATACAAAATGGACCAGGGGAACTTTCAGGTACCACATAGAGGACACGAATAATGTAACCTGTCTAGAAGGGATGTTTGGCCAATGGTAAAACTATATATGTGATTGTGAATAAAGCATTGCTTCAACCCAGATGCAATCATTTCCACTGTTGACTGTTATAGTAGACTGTTTGCATCTCCATCAAGGTTGAGGTCTTGCTATTTACCCTCTTTTTTTTCCCTTTCAAAGCTCTCCCTATCAAGTTTGAGGCTATGCAATTTACCACATTTTCTTTTCCTTTCTGAACTGGTGATGATTTTGGGATAAAAAACGTTTTGCCTTTGTAAGCATTTATAGAATGGCCTTTTGTAGGTGCGCATTGTGTGTGGACTTGGCTGCTATGATAGTGCTCAAGCATGCTTTTGCATCTTTTTGGTTCCAAAGTAGTGTACTGATATGGGGAAGCTTCTATTGATCGGCTGCTTGTTTTCTAGTCAGAATTTGAAGGCCATAGATGCAGTAGCAATCACTTGAGATTTGCTGCAGAAAATTAGATTGTGGATCTGCCTCAGGATAATTGTACAAATCCTCGGCCACTTTTTCATGGGAGCTTTGGATACATATAGCAGCGTGGCTGATCTCCACGTTAGTTGAATTGAATGCTTGTATACATATAGTGATGATCTAGAAAATCTGGATTCCAGGCACGCTATTTTTGGAAGGTTTAAACTGGGTGGATAAGTGAAACTTGTGTAGATGATAGTAACAGGCCATTTAAAGGTGTCTACGACATGACTGGATGGATGCATATCTGGATACAGCCATGCATGCATGAGGTTCTTCTTTGGAAGGACACGACACGAGGTTCATGAGGCCAAGGAAGAACAAAGTGCATGAAATAAATTCGTGATGTTTGTAACAGACAAAGATGCTGGAGAAAGTAGATGTGTACAATACTTTCAAATCACAGTTAAAAGACGGGAAATTGCACGTAAAATATTTTACTTATCAGAGGAAAAGTTCTTTTCTGAAAAATATTTTACTTAAAACTTTAATTTTTTCTGTTATATAAAAAATTTTAAAAATAATTTTTGTTATTTGGGTCCTCGTGAAAAACATTTTCCTACTAATCTTAAAAAATTCTTTATGTTTTTCTCTAGCCATCCGCAAATATAATATGCTTATATATATATATATATTTGTAATATAAGTCATATGTTTGGTTAAAGAGTTTTTTGTTATTATTTCAAAAATCATAAAATTTTAATTACTGTGAAAGTTGAGGCAAATTTCATTTCAATGTAAACGCTTTACTCGATTAGTTGAAGGCTTAGATTTCTTAGAAAACTTCTCTCTTGTGGTTAAGCCGACCACCATTCACATTGTCTTCGCTGTTGCCCTGGCAAACAGGTGGGATATTATATGCAATTAGATGTCAAAAATGTCTTCCTTCACATGATCAACCACTAGAACTTGTCTACATTGGACAACCTCCAAGATTCAAGGATACCAACAAACCTCACCATGTCTCTCAAGGCTCTCCATATGGCCTTTGCCAAGCCCAAGACCCTGGTTTGGTCGATTCAATCTGTTCTTATTCCCTTAGGCTTTGTTTGTAGCACAGCTCACTCATCTCTCTTTGCAAGGCATAACACGCTCACGACACCATCTATTTGCTTTATATATGCATACCCCATCATATATAATTCCATTTTAAGGTGGTTAAGAGAATTCTCAGATTTGTTAAAAGGGACAATCACGTGGCACTTTGACTATTTATCTACTAATCACCTAGCTTTATATGGCTTTCTAATGCAGATAGATTGGGTTGGCTATGCTCTCAACAGACGATCCACAACAGGTTACTGCTCTTGTCCCGGAGGAAATTGCAAATCCTGGAGCTCAAGTTCTAAGAAGCAACCAACAGTGGCTACGTCTAATGCTGAGGTTAAGTATCAAGCCTTAGCTTCAACCACTGCTCAACTTACACGGATTTCTTATATCCAACTAATCAGTGTAAAACTACTCCCATGTAAACTGAAGAATTAAATCTTCACATATCAATATCAACATTAGTTGTATTCATTTTCTTGTCTTGTTTCATTTCTTTTCTTCTCCGTAGAGTGTTTTAGGTGGGATTTGTTGGTGATATATAGGCCTTTATAGTGTCTTATGGGGGACAAGCAAAAGGCATTTCAGGAATGCCATGCAAAAGAGTAGCAGATTACAAAAAAAGAGATCTGCTACTTCCAGCATTGAGGTACAGAGCATGACAAACAAAGGATGAAGTGAGAAATCATATCAAATGAAAAGACATAGGGGTAGATGAAAGTAACCGGATTAATAAAGCCCTTGCATTGAAAGAAGAGTTCATGTACTCTCCCCTTGTTGGTTTTGAAAGTAGGCTTTGAAGTTTGAGTCTCTTAATACCCCTGCTTTGGCCAATCCATCTGCAACGTTGTTGGCTTCCCTCATTACCTGCTTGAAGGTGATTCTTGTGCTTCTACGCAAGAAAGTTTCAATGGCATTCGAAATATTTTTCATCCGCCAAGGGACTTTGCAGTGGTGTTGCGCCCAATTGATAGCATTGGCAGAGTCGCTCTCCACAACTAGATAATGAGTGGCAGCCTAGGGAGATGGAAAAGAAGAAGCTGATTCCTTCCCTAATGGCATAAAATTCAGCAAAATTGGAGTCCTCAATGTCAATGTTTTCAGAGAAAGTTCCCCGAATGAAGCCATGGTGGTCCCTGATCACTCCTCCAATACCAGCAGGTCCGGATTTGTCTTTTGCTGCGCCATCAGTGTTGAGTTTGAGAGTTCCAGGCAGTGGGATTGACCAGTTGGCAGCCATTCTTTGCTTCTTCCTTTTGGTAATTAATCCAAATGATTAATTACCAACAAATTAAAAGTGGAAATTACCTTGTTTCTTTCACCTTTGTTGCTCCAGGCTATGCACCAGTCCTTTTGGACCCCATCTTTATGTTGGTAGCGATACACAACAAACCCAACTGATCCACCGCTTGAATTGTCAGGCGGCATCTCCACGAAATGCACCAGCAAAGGACCATCTGAATCTTGCTCCTCTAGAACGAGCCGTGAGTACCCAAGCTTCCCCACTCAGTCTTTGGACACTACGAATGTCAGAGCTTTGCCAGTCTTATTTATTATCCTACAATCTGCTTGAGCCAGTGCATCGGGGTTAGCATTCTCCGCTGACATGTTGTTGTTTGCTTTTATTTTTGCTTAGAATATTGCTTCTGCTTCTACTTCTGCTTGTACAACAAATTAAAACACCTAGCCTAAGCTCAATTATATACATCTTTGCCCACAAAAGGACAAGAGCCCATTAGGTATATATGCATGTAAAGCCAAGTTGGGCGTGAAACAAAATCCTGTGTGAACAAGGTGACTAGTATCTAAGTTAGTTATTAACTAACCTGTCCCATCACTGATTCCGGACCACCTGGCCTTAATCCATCCACAAAGCACTACAACATATCGAAATTACAACTTTGTAAGGAAAATGCCCTTCCCCTTTGTTCAACGTATGATTAGTCAAGTACAGAAAAAGCTTGTTCTTTAGCCTCTGCACCTTCTTCCTTGCTTTCTAAGGTGTCATCACCCTTTTTTTCTCAGTCAAATGAAATTTGTATTAAAATTACAGAAACTACATTGTAAAGATCAACCCATATATGGAAATTAAGGTAAGGATATACAATCAAGATACAAGCCTAGTGATACTCAGTATCATCATACAAACGATTCACCTAAGTTGCTCAGTATCGTAAGACAATGCAAAAGTCATAAGTAAATCAAAATATTAACACAGCATCTCAACCCAATAAAAATATCAAAAGTTACCATAATGTTGAGAACATCGTATTTCCGTTAACTCCAAATTTTGTTAGAGAATCTGCAAAATAATTATCTTCTCGTAGTGTATGTGTAAAAGACACCATGCCTAGTGCAAGAACAAGTGCATCAATCTCATTAAATAAATACTGTTGAGGAATAATACTTGCATGGTGGCAGCAAGTAGATGTTATTTTGATAACACATTGTCCTCTGTTTTTGATTTAGTTTGCTTTGCTGTACTGATAGTTAATATTATGGCTATGTTTGAGCTGTCTTTTGATGTGTTGGTTTGCATGTAAGCCAACACTTACACTTGTCAAATATATGTACAAGTGTCTTTGTGTAGACAAGGTATATAAACCTTGTTTTTTTTGTATTAATGATATAATTCTGATCATTATCTCCAGTACATATGCACTGCTCTTTATCTCTTCATAATATTAACATGGTATCAGAGCATTCTTAGGATCTTGTTGAACTTATAAATATCAAGAATTCTTCTTCCTTCTTTGTTGATTCATCTCCTGACATTTCCAGCATGTCTTCACCTTCAGCTTCTCATGTATCTCTAACTATATTTGATGGCAAAAACTATCAAGTTTGGGTTGTTAAGATGGAGGCTTTTCTTAGAGGTTATGACCTCTGGTCAGCTGTTGAAACTGATGAAGAACCTGCTACTTTGAGAGACAATGCAACCATAAATCAAATCAAGCAATATTCTGAAGAAGTAGCAAAGCGATACAGAGCTTTGTCGTTCATTCAAGCTGCTGTGTCTGAGAAGATCTTTAGTAGGATCATGAGTTGCAAA
>NW_018397259.1:3757635-3757766 GCF_002168275.2 Theobroma umbraticum | reverse complement strand
ATGGTGATTTGCCACCTAGTGCCTGAGTAGGAAGTCTATTCTGCAAATATACTGCAGTGTTGCAAGCTTCTGCCCAAAACTTGGTGGGAAGATTCTTCTCGAACAACAATGTTCTAGCCATATCAAGAATA
>NW_018397259.1:3757211-3757374 GCF_002168275.2 Theobroma umbraticum | reverse complement strand
CTTCAAATTTAGCTTTCATGAAGTATATCCAGCACCATCGAGTTCTGTCATCAACAAAAAGCAAGTAATATCTACTAGCATTCAGTGATTCTATTTTCATTGGACCTATTACATCAGAATGAATCAAATCAAGTTTGAATTTGGCTCTGCTGCTACTAGCTGA
>NW_018397259.1:3756848-3756959 GCF_002168275.2 Theobroma umbraticum | reverse complement strand
ACTTAATAAATTAGAAGTAAGTGTCGGAACTAATAATACTTCAGGGATGTACCTGGGACCAGTGGATGTACAAACTTGAACAGTTCCTTTCCCAATAGCAGGTAGATAGAT
>NW_018397259.1:3756601-3756838 GCF_002168275.2 Theobroma umbraticum | reverse complement strand
ATGATTTGAACTCCCACTATCCAGCAACCATTCTTGATTTTCAATTTCATTTTCTGTCATTTCCAGAGCCATGAACAAATTTTATTCAGAATTAGTCGATGCTTCAATTGTCTGAAGAACTTTATCAGAAGCAGATGACTTCTTTTTGCATACTTTCTCAACATGTCCCATTTCATTACAAGCTGACACTTTGCATCTGGCCTGAACCAACAACGATCTTCTGAGTGGTTTCTTTTC
>NW_018397259.1:3756320-3756501 GCF_002168275.2 Theobroma umbraticum | reverse complement strand
TGCAAGCTCAGAACCTTCGAAGAGAGTTTGAACTAATCAGGATGAAAGAGTCACGGACTATAGAAGACTATATAGATCAGCTAAGTCATTTGGTGAGTCAAATGAGGCTATTTGGAGATGATTTACCAGAAGCTAGATTTGTTCAAAAGATTCTCATCAACTTACCTGAGAGATTCGAAGC
>NW_018397259.1:3756063-3756183 GCF_002168275.2 Theobroma umbraticum | reverse complement strand
GGAAGATGGCTAAAGATAAGCTACAGAAAAAGCCTTCTTATGCAGGTCAATCTTTAACCAAGAAAAGTAAATTCAAAATTTGTATTCACTGCAAGAAAAGAAACCACTCAGAAGATCGTT
>NW_018397259.1:3755877-3756047 GCF_002168275.2 Theobroma umbraticum | reverse complement strand
TGCAAAGTGTCAAGCTTGCAATGAAATGGGACATGTCGAGAAAGTATGCAAAAAAAAGTCATCTGCTTCTGATAAAGTTCTTCAGACAGTTGAAGCATTGACTAATTTTGAAAAAAATTTGTTCATGGCTCTGGAAATGACAGAAAATGAAATTGAGAATCAAGAATGGT
>NW_018397259.1:3755562-3755675 GCF_002168275.2 Theobroma umbraticum | reverse complement strand
AACTGTTCAAGTTCGTACATCCACTGGTCCCAGGTACATCTCTGAAGTATTATTAGTTCCTACACTTACTTCTAATTTATTAAGTGTTGGACAGTTAGTTGAAAATAACTATA
>NW_018397259.1:3755125-3755240 GCF_002168275.2 Theobroma umbraticum | reverse complement strand
TCAAATCTAACAAATTTGTGGCACAAGAGACTTGGACATTTCAACTTCAAGGGATTCAGGCAGGTCAGTGCTTCCGGTTCTTTAAGAAACTTACCTAAGTTGACTGATGAAAGCT
>NW_018397259.1:3755009-3755115 GCF_002168275.2 Theobroma umbraticum | reverse complement strand
TGCATGTCAATATGGCAAGCTATCAAGAAAGCCTTTTCCATTAGCTAGCAGTAGCAGAGCCAAATTCAAACTTGATTTGATTCATTCTGATGTAGCAGGTCCAATG
>NW_018397259.1:3754819-3754909 GCF_002168275.2 Theobroma umbraticum | reverse complement strand
ACTAGTTGATCAACCTCCAAACAGAAACATAATTGGAGTCAAATGGATTTATAACAGGAATTAAATTCAGATGGATCTCTCAATAGATAC
>NW_018397259.1:3754622-3754739 GCF_002168275.2 Theobroma umbraticum | reverse complement strand
TGATACAATTCGACTATTGTTAGCTTTGTCAACTACCTATGGATGGAATGTGTATCATCTTGATGTGAAATCTACCTTCCTTAATGGAATTCTTGAAGAAGAAATTTATGTCCAGCA
>NW_018397259.1:3753892-3754022 GCF_002168275.2 Theobroma umbraticum | reverse complement strand
ATTTTTGTCCCAACAAAAATATGTCAATGAGGTTCTAAGAAGATTTCATATGCTTCAGTGCAAACCTGCAGCTACACCAGTAGCTGTAAATGAGAAATTTTCAGTGCATAATGGTAGCAAACTAAAAGAT
>NW_018397259.1:3658156-3753704 GCF_002168275.2 Theobroma umbraticum | reverse complement strand
ATTTGAAAGGCACTTTAGACTTTGGAATCTGTTATACCAGAAATCTAAATTTTCCTCTTACTGCTTACTCTGATAGTGATTGGGCAAGAAATAGAGATGATTCCAAGAGCACTTCAGGCTATATTTTTACTCTTGGGAATGGAGCCTTTTGCTGGAGCTCACAAAAACAATCCATTGTTGCTCAATCTATAGCTGAAGCAGAGTATATATATCAGCTGCTGCAACTTCCAACCAAGCTATTTGGTTGAGAAAAATGCTCACTGATATGCATTTTCCTCAAAAATTTCCTACTGCATTATTGGTTGACAACAAATCAGCTATTGCTATCACCAAGAATCCTGTTTTTCATGGCAAAACCAAGCATATTCAAGTAAAGTTTCATGCCATGTATTGCTGTTCAGATCTGCAGATAGCTGATATCATGACTAAGGCATTAGGAAAACCAAGATTTGAGTACTTGAGAAGCAAAATGAACGTGCAAGATGCAAGTTTTATGGAGGAGTGTTGAGGAATAATACTTGCATGGTGGCAGCAAGTAGATGTTATTCTAATAACACATTGTCCTCTGTTTTTGATTTAGTTTGCTTTGCTGTACTGATAGTTAATATTATGGCTATGTTTGAGCTATCTTTTGATATGTACAGGTGTCTTTGTGTAGACAAGGTATATAAACCTTATTTTTTTTGTATTAATGATATAATTCTGATCATTATCTCCAGTACAAATGCATTGCTCTTTCTCACTATAAGACAATAACATTTTGGTTATGAAATTATAGCCAAACTATCTTTGCATTTATTATAGCAAAAAGTCTCTATTTTAAATAAGGTAAGATATGGGATTTGTGAGGGGAAAATTACATCTCATTTTGTAATTAGGTCCAAACATTTTTTTCTTATGTACCCAACAAAATACAGTCCATTTGGACTGATAAGATCCTTTATAACTGTTGCATCAAAAAACTGATATCAATTCCTATCTTTTTAACATGGTACAGTTTGTTTCCTCAAACTAGAGACCTAAAGATATGCCTTGTTAACCACACAAGCAGAAGATGAGTACATACATCTTGATTCTGATGAACATTATATGAGATTGAGCCCTCCTACCACCCAACCCTCTTCTCTTTCTGAGGCGACGAAAGAGATACAAGCATGACACAAACGATAATGCCTACGATAAAGCACAACAATATATAGACAGAAAAGGTGTGACTAGGAGGTTCACATTCCTTATGACCAAATAATCTTGACATAATTTACAGGATGTTAACAGATTTAAAACTTATTGATCATTCCCAACACCTAGGATCCACTGGGCAAGATGCGTCAAATATGGTTCTGCTTGGGAACTGCTGCTCAAGATTGGTCTCAAACTCTGAAGCTCAGCATTGAATTCCCTCTCAAATTTACTGCAATATATTAGTTAAAATTAGAGAGAGAGAAGGGAGAAAGAGCGAGAGGTAATTGTATCCACACTTACAGAATGGAATCAGTGACTGCTGAGTTTCTAGTCATGACTTTTTGCGCCTGAGATGGGTTCCTCGATTTCAACGGCTTGGACTTTTCTGAGCCGAGTGAACCATCAGACTGTTCCTCTAACTTGGGAATGTCAACAGATGATGAAATTAACCACTGTGTCGCTGCGGCATATTGTAGGCACAATGATTTCAACTTCTCCACTTTCTGCATTAGGAAATATACTTATTAAGAAAAAGACTCAAACAATAACAATGATAACTGAATTTCCCCCAATCAGGTCTCATGGATTCATGGGGTAATTCAAGCTCCAAGTCTCTTTCAAACTTAACTTCCAACTTCTGTTTTTCCGGTTGAAATTTGAAATATGCTTTGTATAACATTTCTAATACAGCTTTCTTGTTTTTTTTCATTTGATTTTTAATACAACTTTAAATAACAATTTAGTCCACCTAGTAGAGAGACATGCATTTCCAAATTATTATAATCTTTGTCCAAAAATATTGATAAATGATAAGTAACAAACCTTGAGCAATTCAGGCAAAAGAAGCAGACATTCTCTCAGACACTTGTCAAGGAAAAAATCATGATGCTGGATAACCTGTTACAAAAAGGATTTTCATACATAACTCATGATACACTAGTTTATATATATGTGCATGCATGTGTGTGTATATATTCACACACACACACAAACGTATATGTGTATACATATATATATATATATACAAACAAATATATATATATATTCACACACACAAAAACGTATATGTGCATATATATGTATGTATGTTTGTATGTATGCATGTTATATGCAAAACAGATATGCAGCATCTACGAGTCTAATTAGAAACATACCTCATCTATGCTTTTTGCAGTCTGAAGTCTACCATGCATCACATGCCAATTGGGTTCAAGAACCTGAAAACAAGGATTTCAAGAATGTTACTAAAAAAGCACATGCCCACTAGCATCCTAGAGTCAGTTTATTTTCTCTTCTTCCTCTTTCTCATATTTTCTGCCTTTCCTTGACAAAAAGTGAAATCCAAAAGTCCTTCACCCAGCTAGTGGCCTTAACTACCATGTAATGCAGATTTTTCCCAGACAAAAAAAAACCCTTGTGGTTCAGTCATGCAAAAAAATACTGAAATAAAGAGGAACGGAAAGTCAAAATAAGAATGAGCATGTGTCATATTAGACACATCTGTTTCCAGATGCTTTTCCAACAAGGCCTTACGAAAGTATTCAGAGCAAATATGGTGCAAAGGATGCAAAGAAACCTGCCTCAAATGTTAGATAATGCAGAAGACTGTTTATAAATCTGAGCATGCTACGACAGAGGAGAGATGATCTAGAGATGGCAGTTCCACGAGTATTAAGAGCACGAACTCCCTGCAGTATTTTATTGCAGTTAGAATACAACAGAAAACAGGTAAAGACCATACTACATGAATAAGTTCAAGTCTATACTTGATGCAATTGCCAAGCCCCACAAAGCTGGCGTTCCACATGTTTACAGTGAAAAAGGAAGCGGAAAATCAACTGGTATTTTGTTAAGGCTTTTCTTGATATAACAATTGACAGTGGCCACCGAATCTGAAAACAGACAAAACATTGTGAGCAGAAGGATAATATTTCACGGTCACATCATGGAAATGGTGCTACAAAGTGATACGACCAACAGATTGCAACAGAAGCAACTTCCACCCAGAATTTTTCCTTTTTTTTTTTAAATCACTCAGAATATATCACGGAGCAAGCACAAAGTACCATTCAAATCATGTAATCCTTACAAGTGATCAGTATTTTACCTTGATGAAAAAGGTTAAACATGGTCTAGAAAATACTGAGGGAACTAATAATAATTTTAATAAAACATTTAAACAGTATGAGAAATCACATCATTCAAGAGACTCATCAGTGAAGCTTATACTCCTACAAGTAGGTCACTTAACTTGTAAATCAAAGGCTCCATTAAGAACACAAGTTGTATAATTAACTACAACAAAAGAAATGCATACCTTATAGCCCAAGGAAAATGTCTCAAGACCAGTAATGCTTATTGCCTCCTCTAGGTCATTCCTGTCAGACACATTCCTGATATCAAGATCCTTCAATGTGCTCAATCCTTTTAGAACTGAAGATCTCTCCTGAGAGTTCAAACATAAAAAATTATATGATGCAGATCCAATCCAAAGTTTTCCCCTATGAAAAAACGAAAAAGATAGGAATCACTTACCACACAACATGATAAGTCCTCATGACAAGGATCTGCTGCAGCAGCTGTGGTACGCAAAGCAAGATCCAGCAGAGACTACATTTTTTTTTTTTGAAAAAATGGTTAAAAAAAAGAATAAATTCATATATCTCAGAGGGCTTGTCTTTTTCATAGTAATATTTATTTTGCAGTTTGCCTTATTAAGCTTTCGCAAATAGATGTAGAAGTTATGTTGTATGCAGCTTATATGGTTTGTAATCATAAAAAAATAAAAAAGAGGGGAAAAGAAGAATAACCTGCAGTTTCTCTACAGAAATTTCATCATGCTTTTTCAAGAGCACCTCTCGAGCTATATCCATAAAATGAACCAAGAAATCACCCTGCAATTTGATAGCACCTGTATTAGAATGACTAAATAAATCATTAGTATAACATATGTCTATCATACAGCTCCTATGTAGAATCTCAATCTAAATGTTGGACAAGAAGAGGATCTTGATCTACATTATGGAAATCAGTACAATATGGGTTTTACTCATGATCCTGTTATTCCAGAATGTAATAATGGTGTGTTTGGATATGATCATTTTAAGAAATAATTCAAATTGGAAAACAAATTAATTATAGAAAGTCAATTACCTTGTTTGTCTAAAATATAGAAAGGATAAGCTCTGGGATTTTAAGCAGGTATTTGATGGCCGCAAGATACCTGCTTCAAATAACACCTAAACAGGCATTATTTGAGAATGACTGTCTCTCTTTTGTTTTTCTCTCTCCCTACCTCACCTCCTGCCCCTCTCTCTCAACTATCTTCCTTTCCCCTCCCTCTATCAAACCCTCCCTATGCTGCCAACTCAATACTTTTCCAGCACACAAACTATATGTCCAGTCACCAACCTCACACTTCACTGCCACCAATGTCATCTTCTCAGTTTTACAATTTCCTAACACTTGTTTTTCTTTTTCATTTTTTATTCCTCTTCCCCCCTTTTTCTTCGAGCTAGTAAAAGCTGAGCCAATCTATACGATCTGCACAACCCTAAACCCAACCCAACCGCAATATCTTGGAATATTTCTATGTTATGTTTCTACTATCTCTCCTCTTTCAATCCAAACCAGTCCCTTATACCAATTTTTTTCCTCTTACCACAGCAACAGATGATGATTTATGCCTTGATCAAGTTGTCAAGACTTGTCAATGTGTTGCTAGCAATTAGGAGTTGTCTCCAAATAATTGGGGAGTTGCATCACAACATTATGATAGGAGAGGACAAAGACAGAGAGTGACAAAGGAGAGGATTGAGATGCTGCAGTTTTGATTTTAAAGTTTTACCCATAAATGGAGCTAATTCCAATTTGATACACAATCCAAACAACAATTTACAATTTGTGGCAATTTTTGTTGCATCATTTTTAATTCCCTTCATTTCAAAATCCTGAAAAATTTTGAAATATCTCACCCAAACACAGGTAAAGGTATTAAAGGTACAGCTCCATCAAGTTTCCATCACTCATGCAGTGAAGGACATTTTCCAAACCATAATTATTAAAGGCAATATTATCCATAAATTACAATATTCAGCTACTTTGAAATCCTCTAACTTCCAGTTTATTTTCTTTTTCCTTATGCAGAAAGTAACACTTTCTTTTTTCTTTTATTTTCTTGTTTATAGAGATCATATTCTTCACCCAATTTTTTCTTATTTTAGCTTTGTAACCTTCTTGGACTTTTCTCCCCACCTATCATTTGGTATCTCTTTACAGTTAGTTATGTCAATTATAATATTAGCATCTTCAGTTTATGCTCCCAACTTTCTTACTGCATTTATCCATTTATTGCTAATAATACCATCAATTACGAACTTAATTATAAATTATAGTATAAAAATTTAGTTAAAAAAAGTCCATCAAATATAGAGATAGATAATACAATGGATGATAATGAACATATAAAATTATTTTTGAGTAACATAAAAGGGTATAATGGCCTACAGATTTAAGTGCTTATAATGGCTTTGGACAAATGCATATTACAGTCTTGAGAATCATCCTTTCATCAAATACACTCAACATGATTTCACTTAAAATATTTTTCTAAGAAGCCACTTATAGTTTTCAATCCTTTATGCAGTTACTAAAATGGCACTTAAATTATAAAATGAAACCAGTGCGATGCTAATACCACTACTATTGCTATGCACTAAAACTACTGAAGCTTTAATGTTTTATGTTTTACTTGAATATTTGGACATACACTTTGAATTTCTGTGACATCTAGAGTTCTTAGATTACTCCAAGTGATTTTTCAGAATTTGTAGAACCTTACAATCTTGTGATCCAATTTTAATTTCAAATCCTTGAACTGACAATAAGGTCAAAAGAAATACTCAATCCAGCAGTGGAAGATGAAGCCTGCTCTTCGAGTTGTTTAAATTCGTGAATGAATAATGTTTAAACACATAAATCTCCAGAGCAAAGAAACATAAAACACATAAATCCCCTAAGTTCTTCAACAAAGTGAATGACTAATGTTAAATAGCTGAGGAACAGTCCTAAAATGTTAAAAAATGATTCAAACGTAGGTCTTGCTAACAAACTAGATACAACAATACCAAGAGGGAGGGAGGGGGGAAGAAACAGCTTTTTAAATGCATGAATATAATATACACAAAGCTCTTCACCTAAGCAGTAAAAATGTTAAATAGTTAATGAACTATTCCTAAAAGGTTAAAAGATATGGTTGGAATAGGTTTTGCTAACAAACCAGATACACCAAACACACCTTGACCAAGTGTGAATGCCAAGTATGCCCCCTATCCAAAACTTGGCACTACTAAGATACATGTTCTGTGAAACTAGTCAAAAGAGTACACTTACATTCATCAAAGTTTAGCATGATCAACACCAAGTGGTCCCTATCTTGACCAGTTAACCCAGCCACATCCAAAAACCATATAATAAGCAAATATAGCCATTGGTTTTCATCCCAAGTTCAGAAAATATTTAATAGATTTACCTGGTCAAGAAGAAGATAGTGCTTTATAGACCGCAGCTTTCCTATTAGATCATACTACACCATTAAAACATGCAAGTCATCATTAGCATATATAGACAAAGGTCCAGCAAATTTTCTGAATGGCAGTTCATTGACAGATCAGATATATATAAACAATTAAATTAAAAAGACATTGAAAAGCTAGCATGTAATTACTAAGTAATAACAATTCATGCTCACCTTTTCTTTAATGAGATTTAAGAGCTCACCACTGGCAAAGTCGTAAGCAGCTTTTACACACTCAAGATATTGATGGTTGGATCCAAAAGTCATTAATTTAGAATTTTCAGACACAGGGACCTGCAAACAATATCCAGTCAGAGGTATGTCATAATGCAAAAGGTAGGACAAATGAGTTTCGTGCTTAAAAAATCAAACCTGAACATTGTGCCCACATTCCCTCATGACATTCAGATATTTCCCTGTAGTCAATATTATACCAGCAATATTTGCCAGGAAGCTAGGAATGTCCTCCTTGAGACTGTAACGTTCCCTCCAATATTTGGCATTATAATCTTGAGTAAGGCTCTCCTAAAAAACCTAAAAAATATAAGCATGCAAAGCACAAATTTGGAGCACAAATAAATGTGAATAAAACAAATCTACCTTTTGGAGAGACTTGTTCTCAGCAATAAAAAATTCACCATATGGATCATCAATCACTCCTTCATAGATCCACCTAAAATCATTGGAATTTCTTCATGATCAAAAATTCAATTATAATGCTTCATAAAACCCTCATGCAAAAAATAAAAGAGTAGTATTCTGAAATCACAACTCTCAGGAAGAAAGAAACTTAGCAACTTTTCATGTTGAACACATATCAACCAGCTCTGAAGTAAATCTAAGATTTAGCAAAAGAAAAATAACTCATTACCCTTTTTTCCTACCAGGTCACCAGCCAAGCTTCCTAATTACCTGGTTTAGGAACTAGAAGCAACTTCATTCGCTCAAAACACATCACAAAATGCCCAAAATCTTTAAGCAAATGACTTCATGACAAGTAAAAGTAAAACATTTTCTAGGGCTAACATTTAGATCTAAAAAGAATATATACAAATCATAGATAAATGTCATAGGGTCAAGCTAGAAAACAGATTGTGAAAGAATTAAGTCATGAATGACATTTGACGCATGCAACTTTTGGCCATCAAGGTAGAACCTCTTCTCCAAAACAAGATGCCCATCAATAAAATTATTGTTGAATAGTTATACATTTTCTGTATAAGTTCAAATTTTGATGATGTTTAGATCATCCTTAGCTGTCTCAACTAAAAAGAAACATAATTTTCTTCCATGCATGATTTCCTTGCCAAGATAATGCAATTTGCAGAAAAGAGTACTACTTATCACCTCTAGTGACATGGTGAACTTTTCATCACTAACTATACGATTGTTTGCCATTACTTCAACTCATTTATATCAAGGGTGTCAACTAAATATAACATATATGGTAATAAAAAAGCTAATTATCATCTCAGTAAAACACATATGACCAGACCACAAAATATGAAACCAACCCCTTCACTGCATCCAAGACCAAATTTGGGCTTGGAAAAACACTACTAACCCTGCCTAACATTCATAATCCTAGCAACCCTCTCTGAAAACCAAGCCTTCAACCAACACAATCCTAGCATAAATCCACAAACTCTGACCAAAAACCTTTATTTCCAACTAAGCTGTTCAATCATTACATTCAAACAAGCCAAGATGGTCAGACCTGCCACATATATACGTACTTTAATTTTTCTTGTTCTTATTTTAGATAGTTTTTCCTAAACCTATAAAATGAATATATATATATATATAACAGTGAAATAATTGACAAAATCCCTTAGAAACACGTCTCCACTCTCTAACAACATATTTTGTTGCAAAACTAGAATGCACAGCCAGAAAAGCAGGAAGTTCTTTGAGGCATAACAAGGTAAAGTAAAATCTCTTGAAACATAACAAAGGAGAACTTTTATGCATAGGTGAGCAACAAAAATCAGATAAACTGCAGGTATTACAGGGGTTACCTTTCCAATATGCTAAGGTATGCATTGCTAGCAGATTGGGTCATTTTCTCTAGCAATGACCTCACTGCATTATCACCAGCCATAGCCTTAGCCTGAAATCAAATAGGCAAATTAGAGAAGAGGAAACAAATATCAAATTCTTAACTTATAACACTGTAATAAAATAATAACACTATCTTCCCATATAAATCAATTAAGACAATCATCTCACCTGGCTCTGTAACAGATTAAGCACTGCAGAACCTGCATAATTATTAGCTGAAGCTTTCTGTATCACTGTGGACAATGCTTGCATGGAACCCATCATGGGCTGCCAACACATGGGAGAAAACAACTTCAGTGAAACACTCTAGAAACTGAAGCATTAAGCTAAGAGAGTCAGACCTGACAATAAAACCACAATCCTTGAATGGAAAGCCTTCCAAGTCGAAATTGGTGTTCAAGCTGTGCAACCATGGCTTGATAATCCTGATCAAGAAAGTTGGCGCACGGTGAAGGAAAAAAATTATACAGAATGTCAGACAAGTGATCATGAAATTATCTAACACCAGAATCAGCTAAAATATGAAGGAAATCAACATAGCAATCGCATACATATGGATGATAAGTAGAACATTAACATCCTACCCAAAGACTGTACTGACCCAGGAACTGTATGCTTCCACTATAATTGATATTAAGTCATAAAATTGGCAAAAGTAGTTCAAATTTTCTTTTAAGCCCTATTCAAACTCCAAAATCCCAATTTTCCATTCACCTAATAGACCCCAAAGATCACAATTTCCCAACAAATAAGCCCATCATTTATCACATTGAATTGGACAACAATAGCCATTGCAATCAACAATAATGTTTAAAAAGATGGTGGAAGAACAATCAGTCCTTATCACTTTTTGAATAGAAAGAAATATGAATGAACCACAGTGCAATATAAGCTAATCAAAAGAATTGCAACCTAAACAACCTACCAAAAGGAGTGCCCTCAATGCAGCAGCAAAGGCATGATTGACTAGGCCATTCTTGAACTGAGATCTGGACTCAACAAACTGGTCAATCAAGAGAAAGCTCTCACACAAAGGAAAAATCCGTCTTGCAAATTCCTGCAATGATGTCTCAATCAGGTAAAATAATTGTTGAAGGCAAGTGACAAAATGCACGCATGATAAATTTGGAACCCCATCCTGTCATTTATTAGAACGTTTACTTTCTAATATCGGCAGGAAATTATCAAAGAATGGCCTCCAGCATCCTCCAGGATAAAAAAATCCATGGAGCTACTGGTTGGTCAATATGCTCCCAAATGAATTTTGATTTTTTTTTTCATAGTTTTTTAACTTGAGCAATATTCTGGACTTTAGATCAAGTCCACTTCTAGAATCCCTAGAGTAATCCACAGCCAGACAGGGAGCCATGAAAAGGTGCATTGCTTTACGGAATTGAACCCAAGGCTAAAACAAATGCCTCATTTCATAGGTACTGAAGCATAAGCCATAGGTTCTCCTAGCAGCATCACAAAGCACCACGTTTTTTCAATCACCATAACAAAAAATTCCAGAAAGAAAACAATTCAGTCAGAAAGGATAGCATAAACACTTGATTGTGCCAACAGAAAGAAAAATTTTCACCTGAAGTGCTAAATCCATAGATGCATCAACCTGGAAAGTAACAGCATCATCCTTTCCATGCACTCTTTTAATAGAAATGTATCGTCCTTCAATTCCAACCAAAGCAAATAGGAGATCATCAATAACAATAAGTTCCTACAAACCAAGTTAACTGATTAATAACTAAAGTAGTTGTAAAATCCTCATAGGTTAAACCACTTCATAAAAACAGAGCACAAATATTAGATTAACAGTAATTTAAAGTAGAAACCATGCAAAGCAGAATGCAGATTACTGTACGTAATGAAGAGAACGTGTTGGTGAACAAATTTGTGTCTTTGTTATTTATAGTAATTTGGGAAAAACATGAAAAACATGCTGGCATGTTGTTGAAGTTTTCTTTCCAAGGATGTGCAACCCCAAAACTCCTAATGACCTGATCAGGATTCAACATTTTCACCCAACCTCATACACAATAGAAAGAACACCAGTTTAGGCAAATGATCAACTTGTATTGAAAGTGGCAAGACAAGAGAGAGGCACCGAATAAAAGACCACAATTCAACTCATGAGTCACAAGTACCTAAAAGTAAATCCCAGCAATACACATATAAGATAAACTACAAACTAATTAGATAATTCTGTTATTGACATCACTTCATATGCCAAAAAACAAAAGATTAATTTTGTCAGTCCAAGGAAAAAAATAATCAGGTGGCCCAAATTTTGAAAATGTGAAACTGCAATTCTGAGCTCCACATAAGCCAATCATACCGACAACAGCACAGGAACCCTTACTCTATCACTAGAACGCAGCTCATGCACCATAGCACTACACACATCCTATCTTACACAAAATTCACAAAACACATGATACAATAAAACCTTATAACTTAATATTCTTACGACCATGAAAATTTATTAATTAATCGAGATAGTATTTAATCGATAAATTAATAATTTATTAATTTATACATTAATTAATAAAAAATTTATATATCAAGGTATTCAATACTTTTTTTTCAAAAATTGAACTTAATGCAGGTATTGTGTATTGTGATTATACAAATATTACCTAATTACCGAATTATGATATATCATTGTTCTATGTATACTTAATGAATATACTTCATAAACATGAAGTCGAGCCAAAACATCATATAGTATCACAAACGGTAAAACTAAACCCAATGGCTTCTAATCTCAAAGGTATAAAGAAATCAACAATGACGGGTGAAATGCGTAAAGCATTGTGTGAGTACAACATAAAAAATCCAAATTGCACCCAAAAGCAATTGCAACAGTGGGTATCAGAAAAGTTTAACTTGCAAGTGAGCCGGGCAAAAATATCAAATACGATCAAGAGGTCATCAGAGTATTTATCAACGAACATTGAAAAAGTGATGCCAAACGATACAAAACTGCAAAACTCCTTGAGGTAGATAAGGTTCTCTAAGAGTGGTTTGTTCAATACCAAAAAAAGTTAGAGATGAGGTCCAAAGAAACATCAAGTTCAAGAAAAACAAGAAATATTGAAATCATATTTTACAAAAGCCTCTTAATTGAGTTACGTGTATATAATTTTTATGTATAATGAGATTATTAATTTATATACCAAGTGGGACCTATATGTTTTTTTGAAAATGTATTATCTTATAAATTTAGCGAATTATTGATTTACCAAATTAATCCCAAGTCGGGAACAGTCAAAAATATTATTTAATCGAGGTTATTAATTTATAGAGTATTAATTTATAGAGGTTTTACTGTACTTCTTTCATTACAAACTCAATATTGTCTTCAATCAGTAATTAGTAGAACAAAAACATAACTTTACTAAGTTTTAGCCAAAAAAAATCATTCCACAACAGAAGAAATTTACATTTTGCAATAAGCAATCAATTCAAAAATAAATAAATAAATAAATGTTCCACTTCTTTTTAACATCGTAGAATTGTAAAAAATATAATAACAAATTAGACAATTGAGCAGGAACTAGCATCGTTCAAGTGAAAAATACCTGAACCGCGGCATCATAACAACCAATAGGATTTTCCAATCCAGAGCTGATTAGAGGCAAAAACAAAAGGATTAAGCTTAGACAAAGAATTAAATGACGAGAGCTATAAAATAAAGAACTGAACATTAAATACCTGCACGAATCCAAGGAAAAACCCTTCGCATCAGCTGCGAACCGAGATGTCCCCTTTATTTCCTGAAAGGACCATTAATCTACCATTACCAACTAAAAGAAGCTACATTGGAAAAAATGAAAAAAAGAAATATTGCTAGGCTTTTGGAAGCGTATTACTTTTTTTTTCCTGATTGTTTCTCCGGAAAGCCAAAGGGAATGTACAAAGCAAAAAAAAAATTTTACAGATTTAAAAACAATTAAAAAAGAAAAGAAAATGCGCGAAATTTTGGAAATGTGGTTCTATTTCCGATTGTTTCTCGAGAAAGTGAGAGGGAAAAGAGAAGGACCTGGTGAAATCGGCCGGTGAGGAAAGGTCTATCGAGGTTCCAGCGAGGGGTGGAAGGGCAACTCGATTCCATATCTCTGTCTTTCTTATTTTTATTTCAAATGATTTGAATCAAAAATGTGCGAAAACTCTGTTCTGCTTAATTTTGAGTTCTTGGGGACTTTCACAGTGCGGTTATTCTCAAATTTTCACTGTGTAAAGTTAAAATGTACGCAATAAAAAAAAGTGGCGTAAAGTAATATTTTTCGAAAAGCTATATGGAAAAAAGAAACATGTTCTAACTTTTACTTTTTCCTTCCGCCCAAACAATAAAATAAATAAATAAAGAAATTCAATTTTATTAGTTTTAAAATTTTAAAATTGACTAATTAGAAAAAAAAATAAAAGAATGTTAAATTGAAATGATAAATTAATTAAGTATATTTTAGTATCGAAATAGTTATGCTACGCTAATTATATATATATATATATATTTAAACCAATATATAATGTTATATTATTAAGAAAATCAAAAGAAAGATATAGAAAAGATGAAGAAAAAGTTTAACAATAAGATATATCAAGAAAATCAATTATGCACATTAATATAATCAAATAATATGATTCGAATATTTAAATATACGCAATTCATATTAAAATGTAAAAAACTTTATTGTTAATTTTATGATTTAATTAATTATGCCTTATTATATTTATTTCTAAATATTTTAAAAGTTAAACAATATAAGGCACAAGAAGTAGAAATTTAAAATTTGGAAAATGTTTTTTTCCTATTAAATTTTAGAAATAAATAATAACTAATGAAATATTTGCAAGAGCTAATTATCACTAATAAATAAAAATAAAGGTATTACAAAACATTAATTGATAAAAATTATAAATTGATATCCTAAACCAAAGTAATCAATAAAGCCTTTGATTTCCTGTTCAATAGCAATTACTAGAAGTCTCAGGCTATCTGTCAGCAATTTACTGCGAACGAAATTGCAGTGTGCCTCAGCCTGTCAGCCACGCCACCTTCCACCCCAAATCTCCAGCAAGTAATAACCAGAGAGAGGGGTCAATACAATATATAACAATTGTTTGTCCTTAACTGTGGTACATGGCAAAATTGTAATCAGAACTCAAAGGTTCCATATCCAAGGTGAATAGATCTTCCCAAAGTTTAGCTTACTAGTTGTTAGTCAGTATTAGATTAACTATACCTACATTTTCAACAGAACCAGGCCTTAATTCATGTTTTCCATTCGCCCCGCTTGTGGTCAGCTTTGATATCTTTTTTGTGTAATCTGAGCTACATCTATGGTAAAGCCAGAATTAGCATCAATTGTCTTCAGGTGCGTGTCGCATAGCACACAAAAAATTTTGGAGAAGCGAGAGCCAGTGGTGCTTGTTAATCCCCCTTAGTTTTGTGGATAACATAACCCAATAATACTGGAATTCCAAGGCTATACACCGGAAAATGAAGTAATGGATTCATCTCATAAGCTTTCATAAGGGCTCTGCAATTCTGTAAGAAAAGTAACACAGTCAAGTAAGGGATAGTTATAAGGGAAAATAATGGATGTAGCATAACTTTTGCATTAACAGAAAGGGGGAAAGGAAAAAGGCAAAAGATGCTTAGAGCCTTAGAACTTCACACAGTGGCAGTTGCCAGATTTTAAAGATTCACTACCGAAATTCCAAAAATCAATACATCTTATTCCCACGTTAATTTTAACATAGTGTCATTAGTGAGTTCTATGAGCTTAAAAATATTAGCGGACTAGAAGATTTATATGCTTAGCCAACTAAATTATTGGCTGCAATCTTTCAAATCACAGAATGAAATATACAACACCGAGAGTTACTACTATCCTTCGTAGAAAAGCAATCAAAGTTCATGTGATTCATTCCCTCCAATTTCTAGACGAAACAATACTAAGAGGAGGAGCCAATGTGCATCAAGTACCTCAACATCCCCTTTGTTCCAAATAAACTAATACAAGTTAGAAGATTTACCTTGAAATGCTTCCAACAGATTGCCAAGCAAAGAACCAAAAGGATTGACCGCATCCAACGCCCATCAAAATGGAATTTTGATCTTCTATTGCCTCGGGAATCATACCTAAGAGATCTCTTATTCAGTCTACTGTAGTCATCGGCTTTCTTTCCTGAAATTGATAGAAAGTTATCTCTATGGACAGCTCTCTCAGCTGCCAGAGCTCCCGAGAAGAAAATAGCTGGTAAAACCACAAAGATGAGATGAGGAAGAACAACTACAATGATATCGGGAGATCCAATATAATCATTTCTCTTATTATTGGAGGATTTCACCACCCAGCCCATGTATGTCATGTATCCCCTATCTCCACCATCAGTGAAAACTTGTCCCACAAACCAGGGAAATAAAACAAGGTAGAATAAGTATCCCAGGAAACCAAACCATGCTATAGGAACCCTGCAGAGCTCTTGCAGAACCCATGCTATGCCATTTACGAGGCCTTTTGCAGCGAGAAAATTCTTGTAAGTGTGTTGTTTCCTTGAAAATATGAGAAAAGCTCTTGGGATAAGAAGAAGTAAGAGTAGAAAGTACAGAGTGAACCAAAGAATTGGGTAATACAAGGCCGCCCATTGACAACCCATGACAAAAAACTCCTTCCAAGTCCACAATACCTTAGCATGAAGCCCATTTACGGAAAACGGTCTTAGTTCAGTTAAAGTTGTTCGGCCCATGATATCGGTTGCTTCTATTTGCAGCCAGAATCTATCTGCAGAGGGGTCTTCGAATGCTTTATAATTCCAAGGAACTGAGTAAAGATCTCCCCTCGAGGATCTATCTACATGCTTGGTCATTGGTGCCTCCATAACATTATCAAGATTTCCATATCTTGAATCATAGATTTTAGCCACAACTGACACAACTGGAGAAACAGAAAACACAAGAGCTCTCACTGTCTCATACGATGAAGGAAGCATATGTTCACATTCATACTCATTGTGAGATGAAGATGTTGACATGAAACGAGAGTCAAGTGGAAATGTGGGTATTACAATAGTCTTTTTGGACCCTGACTTAAAGTCAATATCAGCAAATGAAACATGACCTCTATCAATGGCCAGGATTCTCATGGCTCGACTCTTCCTCCAGTCACCCATCTCCCATTCCCAAAATTCTTCAACCGGTGGGGCTCCAAATGAACAATTCTTAATGCCTTCTGAAGGTATTTGATGTACATTAAACTGGAAAAACTTCTGTGAAGATAGTAAAAGATGATTTGACAAGTGGTGCCTCTTTAAGTTCTTTCCAAATCTTGAATGAAGATGCCCACATATATATGCTGAAAGGGAATGCTTGAGGAAAATATCTTTCAGGGTCTTTCCAGATTGTGAGGATGCTGAAAATGAAAGAGGGAAATGCCCAAAAGTTATCTTGTTCACTGGTTTAGTTGATTGAGAATCCCATCGTGCTAGCTCCAAATCTATTTCAGTCAATAGTTGGTCAGTTGGATGCCCAAAAAGATTAGTTGGGCCACATAAACCAAAAGACATTGTGCTGTCCAACCCCACGAACAGATATTTTTGCTCACCAGCCTGGTGATGGTACAAACAAATAAGATAAATAACCAAAAACTTTCCTACAATTAAAATCTTAAGAATGGACAAGCACGCCTTTGTGCCTATGCCATAACAATTCATAATTGAAGTTTTCAATTTGGTAAGAGATTCTGAACCCATGATCATTCATATTTTTGCATCATGAGAGACATAAGGTGAACATTAGTGTTCATTGCACTTCCTCACGGAGGTACTAACTAATTATCTGCAGGTGAGTGAAGCAAAACATACAAAGCGATGGACTACTTCAAATATTTGCATAATATGAAAGTCAGCAATAGTAATATTTCCAAGAATTTGAAATTCAACCATTAATGCCGAAAGATAGCTACAGGAAAAAAATAACGAAAAACCAATTACTCAGGCTGCATAAAAGTCTAAATAAACTTTTCAGAAAATGACTTTATGGAAACAAATGAGACCTTTATGTTTCCTGTTAACATCTACCATTCTGTTGTCAGCTACTAAAAATAATAGATAATTACGAGAGAGAGAGGGAGAGAGAGAGAAGGGACCTGAAGAGTGATGCTATTTACACGTCCACTTCTTCCCAATTGCCCATTGATGCTATACTTTGAGTAGAAATCAAATGAACCACCAACCACTGGTACACCAAAATTATCATGATTCCCTCTAAGATCATAGAAGATGCTCTTATCAAGTCCACTCCTTTCCACAACGTCCTCCATTGTATTCTTGTATTCCACCCATTCCTCTTCATTCTGCCTCATTACTAGCAAATCCTTGCTTTTCCCATCTGTTGATTGAAGACATATTATTTAAGATGAATCATCCAATGTGATCATAATAAAGGTGGTCCATAACACCATTTATTGTGGACTCTTATCATATTGCCATAAGTCATAACCTTGATGACTTCAGGAACACGAACTATACCCAGGCAAGGCAGAGTTATGGAATTTACCATCCTATACACCTTGGATGCATTTGTGACCTTAAGTTGTTACGCTAGCAGGATCTTATGAGAATAGACAAAAGGGACTTGAAAAAGTTGGAATGTATTTGAACTTAAAACGATAAAGCAATGCCTACATTATCCAAGTTTCAGGCTCTGTGCCCTTTTGTTACTCAATGCCAGTGGGAATAAACAATAGAAACCAAATTACTATTTCAAAAAAGAAGTAATATGGCTGCCATTTCTTTTTGAAATTTTCTCTTTTTTAAGAACATCATATAAATTCCTTCTAATGCGTAAAAATAGAAAAATTTACCACTGAGAGCCCACGTATTTTCTTCTGCTCTCAGGTTCTCACTCCAGGTGAGAAGATGACACTAAGATGCAAGTAGATAGACATAACAAGCACACTAGAGCACAGACCGTTGTGGCACATTGTTATGCCTTTGCAGCAACATTCTGACTAAACTATTGCCTTAACAAGCATCAACATCTATCATATGGAAAATTATAATCAGAGTTGGAAGCTCATAGATGCACATAGAATTTCTAAACAGAACCTTTAATTAACCGGAAAAATTAGAACAGTTGAATCAAGCTAACATATAATTTCCCCAAGCACAATATGCATTAACAGGCTCTTCACCAAATCCTACCCCCATCCAAGCAAATTTAAAAAATAGCCTATTGATACAAAAGCCATTGAATTTATAGACTGATATTATGAACAAGAATATCCATAAAAATTCAATATTAAACAAAAATTATTAAGGAAGACTTGCATATAATTTCCTTCCCCTTTTCAAACCAAAAGTCAGCCAAAAAAAAAAGGAAAACCTTCCATACAAACAAATAATTCAACACAAACCCAAAATTCAGGATCATGATTTCTCATAAAACAAAGGCTCAAGCAAGAAAAATTCACCCATCGAGCCAAAATCATCAAAGTTAAAAGAAAAGAAGAAGGAAAACGAAGCATAAATTTAGACCTGTGAGATCACCAGTGATGAGGACAAGAGATGGGTTGATCATGGAAAGAGCAAGAGGCAGAAGGGTCTTAAAGTCAAAGGCTCTGTCAGGATGGTGAACACTGAAATGGAGATCAGAGAGCTGAACCACCCACACCACTGATTCCGGACCACCTTTTACATCGATGACTGTTCTATGAGGAGAAAATGAGGATGTTTGGTCTTGCTGTTGAGCATGATAAGTGGGTACTTTCAGGCATAACAAAAACAGAAGGAGAATCAAAACGAGAATGCCCATGTTCCCAACTATCATTTGCTTTCCTCAGAAATGGTGGTTTTGCTTTGGTTTGGACTTTGGACCTGTTGGTTCCCTCTTCAATGAACTAGCTTTATGGATGTCGCCGGCAAAGTCGTCTGTCAAACAAAAATTATTTAAAAAAAAGAAATCCACCTCCATTTTTGTGTTTCAATTTTCTATGACATATTATGGTTTTTTCTCTTCCTAAAAAATTATAAAATATCCCTAAAATAAATTAATTAATTAACTTTAAATTAAAATATTTTTATTAACATAAGACTAAAGCCTCCAAATCCGGCTCTGCTTCATTTATAAGGTATTGCTGTGTAATTTACTTGGCGAATTTTGCTGTAAGGTAATCATTTGATTCTTCATTATTTGACCTTTTAATTTTCTTTTTTTTTTTTAGTTTTGCAATTAATTTTTTCGAGCTTCTCATTTGATTCTTGAATTCTTTTATTTATCCAAAAAACAAATTTCTCCAATACTTTGTTACGTATTTAGTATATCCAATTTCTTAATTTTTAAAGTACATTTTTTATATAATTATTTTGACATTTTCAATATATATTTTGAATTTTGCTTTTATATGATTTCTTTTTTTATTTTTTGTATATGACTTTAGTTTTTTCAATTACAATTTTGGAAATGATGAAAGGAATTCTATTTTTTTATCAAAAACATGTACTAATTGCTAATTTGATCCTCTTATTTTGTAAAATTAAAACATAATTATATTTATTGTGGATATTATTTGAGTAACTCTAAATATAATAATATGAAAACATTTATGTCAATTATGTTTAAACCTTTTTTTTGAAAAGTTTGTTTAAACTTATTTATTTATTTTAGATATTATTTCATTAGGTATAATATTTGAAAAAACTCCTAAATTGTTCAAAAAAATTTAAATGAGCTTTTATTATATTGCGTTTGATCAAAACCTATATATTTTTAAGTAGGATAAAATAAATCTTTTTTATAAATAGTTGACTAATAATTATTAATTAAAATACCATTTGTTATTTTTATACTCATGTGATACTGACGTAAAAAGTAAAAATGATATATAATTGTATTATTATGTCACATCAACATGACATATTATCATCTTTTAAGATATATCAACATACCACATATCATCACGTGAAATAGAATTATAAGTAACATTTTAACTATTAATTAGTCAATCATTAATTATAAACGTTTATGTAACTTAAAACAAAAATATAAGAATTTAATTGAGAGTAATAAAAAAATAATAATTTATTTATATTTTTAAAATGATATAAAAAAATTTTAGATATTATGTCACTATTATTTAATTATTTATTAACTTATTTTTTGCTAAAAAAACATTCAATTGATGTATTTTGACTCTAGCTATCCTTGTTACCAAATAATAACCCTATTGTGCAAAAATTAAAAATAAAATATAATAAATAATGGACATGACATGAGTACAATATATTTATACATAAATTAACCTATTTAAATATAAATAATAAGTTATTTTATGGTTGAAGTACCCATTTAGTCTCTATATTTTGATATTTTCTTCAATTTAATTATTCTACTCAAAATTATGATAATTTAATCTATTGATTTTGAAAATTAGTTCAATTAATCTATTCAATATTTTCAATTTAAATTGATTGTTATAGTACTTACATCAGTACTAACATGGCATGTGAGGTGGATTCAAGGTGTTAATATGACATTGCCATGTCAGCATATCAACACCAATATGACTCTAGATGCTGACGTGTTATATGAAATGGGTTTGGGTTGTTAACATGGTATAAAAGATGTTTTTAAAAGTGTAAAAAAACTTTAAATCGAGTACTTTTGAAGAAAGAAAGGAAAAAAAGAAGAACAAAAAAAGAAATAAAAGCAAGATGAAATCAAAAGTAAAGGCTTAAACATGGTGGTAAGGATTTGGTGTGCTTGTTGGAGAAGAAGGAAGAGAAGAAGAGAGTGAAGTGGTGTATCGTAACCTCCATTTGAACGAGTGAAGTGGTAGCCTACGTTAGCATCATAATATCCATTTGAACAAAAAATATACTAATAGCCTATGTCAATACTGTAACGTCCATTTGAACGAAAAATGTTAAAAGAATTAAATTATCATAATTTTAAATAAAAAGATTAAATTGAAAGAAATGTCTAAGAGCAAGAACGAAATGGGAACTTTAATTGTTATTTTATATATTTTAAATATTAATAATTCAATAAATAAATTTAAATATTTATTTAGATTAAATATGTTAGATGATTAAATTATCGTGATATTAAATAGAAGAACTAAATTGAAAAAAACACCTAACTATATGAACTAAATGAGTACTTTAACCATTATTTTATACATTTTTAATATTAATAATTCAATAAATGAGTTTAAGTGACTTGCTAAATATGAAAATCAAGTGCATTAAGAAAGATGGCTTCCAAAAAGGGAGTTTCCTGTTTCGGTTTGATTTGTATTAAGTATTCATATGGGATTAATTAAATATTTATTAATATGTTATACTAATAACACAAGTCAACCTGCAATATGAATATTTTCATGTTAAAACACAGATACGATTATACAAGATATTTAACCCCTTTTTGTCATCCTCGTGTCCATCACTTTTTCGTGGGTTTTGTATTGGGCCGGGGACCCGAATCCATGCTAGCCCCCAAGAAAACATGATGTCCATTTTCCTTTTGGTCATTCCAAACCGCTATGGTTTTTTGTTTTTTATTTTCTTCTGTTGCCGAGAGTCTGACCTGACCGCTCACCCCTTCTGTGTGCTAACAAGCTACGAAGTCTCAACACTTATAGAGATTGAAGGTTTGGGTTTCAAATTAATTTCATTTTGCTTTACTCGGGTGAACTTCTAGGATTAATTATGCAGTCATTTCTGGCATTACATATTCAGTATGTTTTCTTTCTCCTCTTCATGCAATTTCAACTTTGGGAATCTTAAGAATGCCCATCAAGATGTTATTAGGCTCGTTGTGCAGTGCCTACCAATGGAAGGAAGTTTGTGTTTTTGTTTCGCTATAATAAGCTGATAGGTTTTGTTTTTGGATGTTTATCATAGGAGCGTATTGAGCACTTGTTCAATGCCTTTCTTGAGACCGGCTGATGTTATTTGAAACATGTCTTGTGCCAACTATGGTGATCTTAGTGATTCGTAACATGTTTTTAGCAACGGAGATCTATGAATTTTGTTTCTTTATATGATTATGGTGACGACTTTGAAATTCCAGAATGACTACGTTGCCTTGCTTCCTTGTAATTGGTGTAATTTTCTTTCCTTTTACCTTTGCCTTGCTTTTGAATTTATTATGCATCACTGTTTATCCTGTCAGCTTGAACAACTCAGTACTTCCTTCTTCATTTTGAATGCCCATTAATTCTTAATATTTGTAACTTGCCACTCTAGAGACAAGTTTTTCTTAAGTGCTATATTTGGAAGTCATGTATGAATAAAAGTTTTCGGTGGTCCAATGATGCATAAGATTTAACATTTGGGTAGAGATTGTGATCTCTCTGGAGCAGCATGGGTTTTTTAGGAATAGCCTGGTGATTGTCAATTTTGAAAGCACTAAAGTTTTCGCACTTGTCAAAGTTGGAGATATGAACTTAACAGCAGAAAAGATTTGATGTTTTAAGCTTTAACATACTGAGTTTACAGATTCTCTGTTTGCAGTCCATGGCCTGTCAAGTGGGAAGAATGTATCTTCAGGCAGGTTTGTCAATGTTGGAGAATGAAGTCCTTGAAAGTTCATGTATGACCCTTGCGACTTGTGCAATCCAGCGGTGGATCATCGAGCCTAGTATATGTGGACAAGCTTCAAAGATTGGCTTAAAGTCTGCACTGTTTCCCAAAAAGAGGTATACTTTGAACTTTTTCAAAATTTTGAGCTGCTGAAGGCTTTCTATGGTCAGAAAGGCCATGATCATGAAAGATTCAGGTAATAGTACTAGTTAGCAAGATATCTCTCCTTGTGATGTTACATTATTGTTACCTGAACTATGACCTATTCCATTAATGTAGAAGTAGACTTGAATTTAGATAAGTACTTTAATTAAAAAAAGAACTGGCTTCTAACTTAGATGCTGTTAGCTGATGTTCTGATTGTTCCCTGGTTATCTGAATTATTGTTAGATGCCCTTTTGAACAAGTCATTTGTTTTTCTCACCTTGAAACAGTTTTTCAACAAGAAAAAGACATGGTTGGAAAATAGCCTTTGCCTTAGACACTGGTGGGGTTTCTGGAGATGGTGGAGAAGATAGTCTCAACAGTGACAGCTCTAATCTTGGTGGTACTCGACTGGGCAGGATAGTAAGTGCAGGCGGCAGACAGCTATTAGAGAAGCTGAACTCAGCAAGAAAGAACTTCCCCATGAAGATATTTCTCCTTCTGTTGGGTTTCTACACGGCAAATGCATTGGCAACTATTCTTGGCCAGACAGGTGATTGGGATGTATTAGTTGCTGGGGTTGTTGTTGCTGCCATTGAGGGGATTGGCATGCTTATGTACAGAAAGCCTCCTTCTTTAAAGACTGGAAGATTGCAGTTGTTTGTGGTAATGGTTAACTATTGGAAAGCTGGTGTGTGCTTAGGTCTTTTTGTGGATGCTTTCAAATTAGGTAGTTAAAGATGAACTTCCATATCCTCCTCTGATGGTGTTGGGGGTTCTTTTTCAATGTATTCTGCGTCTCTTATCACAGCCCTAGGTTCAATTGATAGATGTGCAATTAGGTGAGAAATGTATCATAACTGTTGTCAATGTAATGTGCAAATAATTTTTTTTTTTTTATCTTTCTCTTTCCCAGTTGAACCAAGAACCTATGCAGTTCTTCCCTTCCTCGACGTCCCTGTTTCTCCCGTTCTCCATTTGTTTTCGCCCTTGAAGGGAAATTTTGATTCCATTGTTTTCACCCTTGAAGGGAAATTTTGATGATTGTGATTGAGTTGCAGCAAACAGATTCAATAGAGATATGTTCAATTGTTACTGTGTTTTCATAGATATGTTAAATCGTTATCATGTTTTTGTCACCTATTGTATTTTTGTAGACATTCAGGTAGATGTAACAGATGTGGCTTCTGACTTTCCATCAACGGCGTCTTGTGACCGCTAAGTTTTATTTGAGGCACATTGTTTGCTACATTCATACAAGGGCAGGCCCTTTTTACTGCTGTGCTTAATAGGGGTTTGTATAACTGTCATGGCATGGTAAGTTTGGAAAACAGTTGTGCTGCTGTAATTCTCATGGAAAATTAACATAATTGTCTTAGCTGTCAAAAAAAGGAGTGAACATATGCAGTGGAAACAACTACTGATAATCACAGCCTTACAGGAACAAATTTAATAAGATAAAACAGTGCAGGATGTAGTACAAAAATGCATTCACCCCACATCTCTGACATTTACTTCTCTATATTCTTTTGTGCCTTTCAAGAAACATTCTTTAAACAATTGAGGATCTAGGATGTTGAAATCTTTTGTTTGCTCTGATACAAATGTGTTTTGGTCTTTCCTTACCTTCTTCCTACAATGCATCTTTGGTTAAAGATGTGCATTGCGCTTCAATCCCCGTACGTGAGATCAAACTGTTTGAGGTACGGTTAGCCCTAGGGAGAAACCTGTCAAACACTGAATAGAATCTTGCAAGTCTACACTACATCAACAGACAAGAATGCATTGTCCCAACAAGCACACACCTACAATGGCATTGCAGCTAAGAATTATGCAATCATTTCATTTGGCATTTCACCAGCCAGCCAGAAATGGTTGCTAATCTAGTTGATGAGTACTTTGGCCACATAGACACTATAAAGTTTAATCTTTTTTAGAGGAAAAAGCATGAAAACCAAGAATGCTCTCCATTTTGCTCCATGAAGGAGAGAAATCAAAATGTCTTTTTGAAAATTCAACTACTAGAATTTACATCTATTTTTCAGATGTTTTGTGCTCCAATATTTTGCTTGTTCTTTCATATTTTAGATTTGCACACAATGCACTGAAAAGCTTTACTTGATAGCCAAAGGAAGTAGACTTTGTGAGTATAGAAAATTAAATCAAGCTAATTATTTTCCTCAATGAGTAAAATTTACAAAACTAATATACAAGGTTGGGCTCTTGGGAACTGCAAAACAAGAAACTGGGTGTAGAATTAATCTATTGAACATGCTTTACGTGTTAAAATATTCTTTTTAGCATGGACCAAAAGCCCAAAGGAATATGCACATTTTGCATTGCAATAGCAAAAGTACCTGAGGTTCAGAAGGTTAGACCTCCAGCTTCAATATTGTTCACACTATCTATTTTTCCCTTCAGATTCAATCTTATTCACGCTATCTACTATGTACTGGATCCTTTTTGATAGGCCCTGTGTGTGCTCCTCAATGTGATTGAATAGAAGGTCTATGAATCTTCTAAGTGAAGCGGAGCGCTTTCTTTCAATCAGAAGCTGTTGAGTTAGTTCTTGAACTCTCTTGTCTTCATTCTACAGGACAAGAAATAGGAGAAGCAAAAACCAAATGAGCAACTTAGTTGATAAATAAGGCCTAATGTTTACTTGGCCTGATTGTACAGTTTAGTGAGGTCTCTAATCAAATCATACGTCCTAAAGCAATCTGTAACATTACATGTATGTTGGTACGTATGCACATGCATAACAGAGGACGAAAAAACTTGTCTTTTTAAACTAACATCAGATAGCATGGACTTCTTACACATTTGATAACAAGTCCTCTAACTTTGATGAAAATTTATGTGACCTTAAAATTTGGATTATAAGGAAATTTTATCCACAGTGTATAAGTTTGCAGAAAAAGTGATAAAACTTAATTCTAAATAAAATCAGAATGACAAGTGCACTTATAAGGCAAGAGATTGATGGACAAAATTCTCCTTAACTAATCCTGCACAAATATCAAAAAAGGTAGACCAAAGGATAGCCTAAATAGAAGCCAGCCTTCTCCTCTGAAATGAAGGTCCCAAGGTCAAATGACGTGTTCAAAGCTATATGGAGAAAAAAGAAAAAAGGAATTGCAAAGACATAATTCAATCCTGCAGAAATGACAGTGCAAGAATCAGATAGTTCCATTACACACCATAACCAGCGGATTAAATCATATTAAAATATCTGAAAATGAATTTCATGTAAAAGTAATTGAAGGAACTTTATTTCCAAATCCAATATTCAAATTCCAAATTGCATGCTATTGAGTAGCCAAAAACAAATTAAGTGATTAGTAGCTTACAGTCAAAGAGGTAAACTAACTTGCAGCTGGTTTTGAGGTGATTAAGCAATTAGTGGGAAGCCTAATTACAGTAACAAGGTATTTTTATGAAAATTTAATGTGCTGTTGTGTTTGCTGTTTTATTTATTTTATTTTATTTTCTATTATTTTCAAATAAAAAGTAATAAGCAGTAAAGCACTTTCCTATAACATCTGATAAAGCAACAAGCAAACAACTTTAAGATTCCTAAACAGGATGGGGATTGGCATCAATAGCTCAAGTCAAGGCAATCAAAAAATTTAGCGTGAAACTGGTATTTAGGTCAGGTAAACCAAGGCTCACAGACATCTTTAGTTAACAAAAATTAAGAGACATCTTCATTTAATTAGATAATATTTGGTTTTCTTTAGTGTCCAAACTGAATTTGATATGAGTCAAGTACCAAAAGACAAGTAGCCATTGTAGCAAGATGCAAAAATTGAAAATCATTACATTACAAATTAAATAACAACTTTAACAAGCACTTACTGGGATTTGATTAGAGATCAATGCCTTTTGAGCCTGGCAGCCAGCCAATGGATGAGTGTGCTCCTTTACGAACTTTGTAATGACCCATTTTCCAGTACTCATTTTCCTTATAGATATCATTGCTTTGCAACCCACCCTAGTAGGTGCCCGTGACCTAACATTCTTCACATCACGCCTATAAGGCTTTCGGTAACCCTCTTTGTTACATACAAGTGCTCGAGAAACAATGGATCCATCAATTTTAGATCGATTATGATAGTTCATACGGGTTATGAAACCCATCCGCATGCCATATGCACTATAAAATGCATGTGCTGCCGCTTCATTTTCGAACTCCTGACCTACATACGGTTCATCCCCTTCAACCACAGTTAACTGAACTCCAGAAGAATTTAGAGTTATTTTATCATTTTCTTCAACCTGGGAGCCATATGGAACAGAACTTCCGGCCTTTGTTCCATCATTACCAAGATGGTGCTCAAAATTAGTTGCATTATCTAACACCTCACCACGAATATCATTATCAGTTTGTTCGAGTTGAACATCATTACCAAGCTGATGCTCCTTATCAGTCAAATCATCTAACACCTCACCACGAGTAACATCAGTTTGTTCAAGTTGAACACCATTATCGAGTTCAGTTTCCACTGCAATATATAAGAAAAAAAAAGCACTAAGGAATTACTTTCAATTCTTATAAGTATTAACACACAAACTGAAGCAGAAAGTATGTAAGTCCATCTCCACTCTCTACAATTAACCTGAGACAAAGATTTTCTGCTTAAAATTCAGAACTTTTAAATTCATTTCAATAGGAAACTACAATCGTCAAACTAAGGTAGGTTCAAACAATTAACAGTGAATAATTTTTGTTCCTTCTTTTGATAAAGTGCAGTGAACTTGGCAAATATATAATTAACATCACTTAGTGACATCATAAATACAAAAAAAAAAAGAAAGAACATAAAAGTTGGCAGAAACTCAACCTTTTTTATTTTATTTCATAATCTTTTCCATAAATCACATAAATATCAGATCACCAAGATCACATGTTTCCACAAAATAAAGATTATAAAAGGAGCTTTGAACTCAAAAAGCCCACCATTTTGATATTTAAGACAAACCCATCTCCTGATTCTAAAGACAAAATAATTACCAGCATTCAATTTTGGGTTTTGAAATTTATTCTAGAGAATTTACAGCCACTTGGATCAATCCTTCGAGTAACTTCCCTCCAAAATTCTCATTACATAAGAAACATTCATTAAAATAATGTAGGAAAAAAAAACTTACTGAATTTTATGGTTTTTACAGCTGAAGATCGAAAGATCATACACTGGGCTCCACATACATGTTTAAGAGAGAGAGAGAGAGAGAGAGAGAACTTTTCTGTTTGGTTAATGGGAAAAAAATTCGATGGAAACAGAGAAAAGGGCAGCTTGCTGTCCGGTTAGTTACAATGCCACGTTTCAAATTATCAGAACCGTTGGTTCTGTCAAATTCCTAGGCGAAAGGAATGTGGACGGTTTAGATTGCCGCTGACAGAAATCGTCTATGATTGTTCAAAGATACATTTGCCGATTCAGTGTGGTTCCTCAGAGGAATTTACAGAAACACAAACGAATTTTAGTTTTTGTTAACATTTATATGAAAATAATTGGATAAGTAGCTGTCTTAAGTTATATATATATACACGTGTAACACTCTCTTTTTAGAGTAAAAAAGAATATTATTTTCTTTTAAATACATTAGAGAATTATTTTATTTGATTGAATATATATCACCATATCCTGTTATAAATAAGAAAAATAAACATTAATTTGAGTTTATTGAAAGGAATCTAAAATTCAATTATTTGCTATAATTATATAAAACAAAATCTTTTTTTTATTGATTGAGATAAAAATTAAACAAAAAGTCTAGGTGTAAAGAGACTCAAATTAAGGTTGCATATGATTCTTGCATTTTAAATGTTAAATTGAATCGACTCAAATTTCATCTATTTCAATTAATTAAGTCCTTTGCTTTTGAATTTAAATATTTTTAATTTATAAATATTATCTTTAGTTTATTTATTTAAATTTAGAAACAAAATAAATTTTTTATTCCCAAATTATAGTTTTCTTTACTAAGCATGAAACAATTTCATGTGAGTAGCCTTACGAGCACTGAGAAGCAAAGGGGACTTTTCGCCAGAGTCATCATCAGTTGGGTCACATCTAATTGTGTATTGCTTACACCTTCAAGACAAAAAGGAAGTGATAAACTCCTTTTAATTTTATATTGTCATGCCACCTTTGTTTGTGGGTTCAATGGAAGGACACTGTAGGCTCTTCTTCTTAGTCACCAAATGTGAAATGTTCCCTTTCTTTTCTGGGATGCCATTTCTATTTTCTAACCAAGTTCCTCACATCTTATGAACAATCAAGAATATATATATATATATAATTCTCCAAAGACAACCTACTTTTGATCCAATGCTCATGATTGTTTTAAGAGCTTTTTTTTTTAATTTTGTTTATTTGATTAACTTAATCTCGACTATATATTAATCAAAACTACCTAGATTAATGTACTTTTTTATTGCTTAATTCAACTAAAATAGCCAAAGAGTAGAGGAATTCATGAGTTAAGTTCGGATCAAGTTTGCTGATCCTCATATTTTAACGATCAATTATGATCTTACGCGATTTGTTTATTTAATTATTATTGTATCATTAAAAAAAGAGACACCCAAAATGCAAGGAATTGGATGAGAAAGGTAAAGTTGATTCCCATATGGTTGGAGGGTATGTTTCAAAGCTATCAAGAACGGTAGGGAATTATATAAAAAAAGTATTAGACTAAAGTTCCCACGTTAATTTCATTTGGGCAGGCATCGTATTCCAAAGATATACAATTAGACTCTTTTTTCTTCTTCTTCTTTCATGTAAAGAATCTAACGGCTAATGCAAAGCATATATAGATGCAAAGATAATGGGAATCAGAATTAGATGCTTGGAAAATAAATAAATATATAAATAAATAAATATATATATATATATGTATAGCCTTTCACTGTTTTAAAAAGGCCAAAACATCACCTTTGAAGGACAAGCACTAACTAAATCCATGCCCAATTTGTCCACACATAACCATATCAAGCAAGTACATATTTTTTTATATGATTATTATGAGATACATATGCTTTCCTAGTTTAATAAACATATGTTATTTTCTAGGTATTAAACAAATGATATTTGGGTAGATTTTAAACAATATTTGCCCTCTGATCTTATATCCTTTGAACTATCTTGCAAGATGTTCATCACCAATCAACATTGGATCATTCACAATTTTATATAACTGGAGAAAATTCAATATAAAATTTGATCAAACATATATATAATAATTAAGTCTTAAAGCTTTTATGGCCACCATACCATTGAGATAAAGTATTATGTGGACTTCCAATTTTGAACAATTAAATTAAAAGAAGTTGTAATGTTTTGGTGAAAGCACTTGAAGTTGATAAAATTTTAAAAATATAATTAATTTTTCTTAATTAATCAAAGGTTGAAATTTTTAGAGTATGAATTATGTATATCTAAATACATAATTTAGGTAATAATTTATAAAAATTTCAAATACGATTAATTATTATATTTTGTATAAGAAACTAATAAAATAAATCAAGCAAATCAGTATATAACTGGATTACTATTATAAATATAATGAAGTTAGCTAGAGATTATAGTTGGCGCCAAAATGCTTATGCGGCTAATTAACCACCTCCAAACAGTAGTGGGAAGCAAAAGCTGATGTACCCTTGGGGTATATAAACATATATAGGCTAATGCCTCTCTCTCTATCACTCTCATTCCTTAACAAGAGAAGATGGCTAAGAAGAAGCATGTTTTGAAGGAAGATGAAGAAGATGGTTCCAACAGCAAACAAGTCTCTCGACCTGACTTCCCTCCTGACTTTGTCTTTGGTGTTGCGACTTCTTCCTACCAGGTTTCTTCTTCTGCATGTCTTTCTTGTTCATGTTTATCATCTTATTGCTCACAAATTCTGATCATATGTATTGATTCTTTGCAATCATTTGCTCTTAAGGGATTTCAAAGGGATAATGATCAGTTTTCATCTTTATATTCCTTTTCTCGTTCACTATTGATCATTAATCTGAAATGAGTAAAAGGTCTGCCTTTACTTTCATACACCCCTTTGTATGCTATATATATATATTTGTTCAGTTATATGATTGTAATTCTACTACTATATGTCCTTTCATAAAATTTTTTTGTTTCATATCTTTTAATTTTATTAATTCATAGCTTCAAATATTTTGGTAAAATTTTGAGAATCATTATTTTTGTGGGATGGCTTGAATTCCCTTGATGCATCACAAAGTTATTTGACTTGTTGATGTATGACTAAAATAAGGATAAATTACAGTAGCAACCTTCTATGGTTTTAAGTTTTCATTCCAAAACAAGCTATGTCATTAATTTTATTTAATAAAATTATCACATTATATTAAATTCAGAAAATATCTTTTCCATTCACACTTAAAAGATATTTTTATAATTTTTTTAATGAAAATAACTGTGTAACTCTAACATAGAATGAAATATCTTGGCAATTTTTTAATGTTCTTAAATGGACATCATTAGTGGAGTCTCTGCTTGCTGCTTGAACCAAAGACTCTATGACTTGTCTTGTCTCTGATTAGAAGACATCTTTCCCTCCTCTGCATATATATATATATACTGGCCATATCAGTGTAACTTGCTTGAAATCTTCTATATAAAAGGTAAAGAAAAGACAGAACAGAGTAAGCCTGGACAGAATCAGAGTATTTAATTTCCCCTCACTGCAACTTGAGTTGAATTGCCTTGAACAACACCCACATCACTGGTGCTGGTATCTATTTATTAGGATCAGACAGAAAATCGGGCATCAACTCACTGGTTTCTCGTTTTCAGATTGAAGGAGGCTGCAAGGAGGGTGGCAGGGGTGCAAGCATATGGGACGTTTTTGCACACACCGAAGGTACGCATACTTGAATATAATAACAAGCCCCTCATTTCTTAACCCTTACGTACTAATATGTATATACTAAAATAGCAGCTGACAACATGTTCTCCTTCTTTGAAGATTTTACTTATTCATTGTCTCCCTTAAAAGCCCTACCTGCAAATGATACTAACTCAAGTTACAAAGTTTTTGTTCATCTTTCTTGCATCATTAGGAAAAATTATTGATGGAAGCAATGCTGATGTGGCAGTGGATCATTACCACCGATACAAGGTAAGTATTGTAGGTACTAGCTATGGTCGACTTGCTTTTTTTGCTTGGTTTTCCCCCCATTTTTACTCTGCTGACTGCTAAACTTTGGCAGCTTTTACTTTTGGCCTTTGCATACATGAGTTGATACGCCTGCATATTTGGTTTTTATATTCATGCCCCCCCAACCATTCACTTTTGCCTATCTGTAAATTTCTTTTCTTTTGAGTGTCTAAAATTAATGGTGACATACAGGAAGACATCGACCTTATATCTGAGCTGGGGTTCCGTGCTTACAGATTTTCCATATCATGGCCTCGTATCTTCCCAGGTATGCCCATCTGCTCAAGATTTTAGTTTTAGTTTTAGTCTCAACTTTGCAGATGTATCATTACCATGGTAGAATGTAATATAGCATTGAGCATTCATTTGGCATATGCTTGTTTTCCCCTATAGTTTTGATGAATGATACGTAGATTTGGCTAACAGAGACTTGATTGGCTGGTAATCCAAGTGGGTTTTATTTATAGAATTGAGTAAACTCCTAACAATAAACTATCTGTATTAATTCAGAGCTTTTCTCCCAACAAAAAAGAAATGCTGCACCAGTGTTCTAAGCAGCAATTGCTTACAATAGATAAGATTGTCGATTCGCTCTGTACTTAGATAGTGAATCAGGTGGTACAAATGTGTGTAAAAGCTGTATGCATCAAAGTTTCAGCTTTAAGATAATTATCTTGGAGACCTTTTCAATGGATGAATTAATTATACCAAAACAAAAATGCTGGAATCTGCTACAACTCTGACATGGAAAACGGAAGGGCAACTTAAAAATTGAAGGGAATGCCATGTGTACTGTGCCTCTAAGCCATGGGACTGCAACGGGTTATGGGTTATTGAGTATTTCTTTGAAGAACAAAACATTATAATATGAGGACTGTTTCTAATACTAGTCCATGACTTCATCAATCATCATGTTCACAAAGAGTTATAGAACAGTCACTTATTTGATGACCTTTATTGCTTTATCTTTATAGTGTTACCTGCAGCATGTTAATGATGAAGCATGAATACTTTTGCATTGATACTTGCAGATGGTTTGGGAACCAAAGCGAATGAAGAGGGAATTGCTTTCTACAACAAAGTGATTGATGCCCTTCTTGAAAAGGGTATGATGCTATTTGTGCTTCATTTCCTTCTAAATGCAATAGATGATATACATTTTAAAGAACATTGGCTTTACACTTACAGGTATCAAGCCCTATGTGACTTTGCATCATTGGGATCTTCCATTGCATCTTCATGATTCAATGGGGGGGTGGTTAAATAAGCAAATTGTGTAAGTGTTTACATTATGAATAAATTTTTTTTTTTATTTTGGTGGAAGTTTTAATATGTTTAATTTTTTTAATTTACTTGCATATTATTATACTGTAACAGAGAATGTATAGATTACAAAATATATCATATCATTTATCAAATATATGTCCTAATATCACCATTTAATATTTTTATAGCATATATATGAAAGTTTTATTAATACCTTTTTCTATGTAAGGGAGCATGCATGGATGCAATAATGTTTTTAATTCATATTTTAGTTATTTTCATCTCTTCTAGAATCTATAGGAAAACTAAATTTATTGAATTGTTTATATCTCATTGCTTGTTTTAATATTTTTAATAGAATTCATAAAAAAAATTCAATTATTGTCCGAAGATATTGAATATATAGTTATCAAATAAATTTTTTAATAGTGCCGTCACCAATCAAAACTTTTACTTAGAAAGCATATTATATAATATAATATATATCATTCAAAATTAATTCAAATTTAATAGCAAAAGGATGACATTAAATAATAAGAAAATAAAAATCACAAAATGAAGGAAAGAAAACAACAATTCTTTTATCTAATTCAATTATAATATATCAGGTGATGTCAATTTTTTTCACTTATTATATATTAAATAATAAACATTTGGTACTATAACTTTAGGTATGAGAAATTAATTCAATTTGGAGTTCAAGTACTTATTAAAGTCCTTAACTAGTATATATATAAGGATTAGATAATAATGAAGAACACGTGAAATAAGATAATGGCAAACACAATTATTCAAATATAATTAAGAATAAATTATTAATTGAGGAAAATTTATTGAAATAAGGATTTCAATTAATAAGAAAATAAATAAAAAAATCAGCATTTTAATTTAATAGGAATTTTCTTTATTTATACTTGTAAAATCGATACTTTTATATATAAAATAATGATTAATGATTTAAGCTCATCCTATGATAAGTTTCGTGTATGCCTTTTAACATGAATGCATTTGCTTCATCCATTTCTTTGTGTCTTGAGCATTAATGAAGGCCATATCTTATTGAATTATGTTTTTGGGCATGGCATTGTTAAACTTTTCCATCTCATGCAACATTTAAGGAGTAATAGATGTTATTCATCTGGCCAATGTCCAGAGAATACTTTGCTATCTATGCAGATACTTGCTTTGCACATTTCGGAGATAGAGTCGAGACCTGGACTACTATAAATGAGCCACTGCATATTGCTGTGGGAGGATATGATACTGGAACATCTGCTCCTGGTAGAAGCGAAAATTCATCAGCAGAAACATATTTAGCTGCACACCATATGATTTTGGCGCATGCTGCGGCTGTTTCCGTATACCATAGCAAGTACAAGGTACAATACTTTGCTACTACTGAGTTTCTTCTTTTGATTAACTTAGTTACCTTTTTGAAAACGTTCTATACTTTCATCCTGTTTTCACTTCTTCTTTTAGCATGTTCTTATTTTTGTTCACCTAATGTAATGGCATGATCTCTTTGTCTGGTTTCTTGGCTATGATTTGGCATTTCAAATGATCAGAGTTGTATACAGAGATGCTGTCCAATGGAAAGAACTAGTTATTTGCATTTACTGGGGAAAATAAACTAAAATATTTGTATGGCTATGAAAGTAACCTTCTATTTTGCTGTTGCTGCTGTTGCTGTACCTATTTTGTAGGATAAGCAAGGGGGCCAGATAGGAATAGTGCTGGATTGTGAATGGGCAGAGGCTAATTCAGATAAATTGGAGGACAAATGTGCTGCAGTTAGGCGTGTTGAATTTCAGCTTGGATGGTAGTTTCTCTCATACTCCATCAGTGTTACTATTTTTTCTATAAGAAAAGATTGAAAGTATCTAAATGCATTCACCTATATGCACTTGAATTCTAAAGCACAAAATAGAAAAAGCCTACTGTTTGTGAAGTTCATGTATTTTCAATTGGAATTTAATTTGGAAGCATCCACCATGAATTGTTTTTGAAACTCTGGTTGATCACACTTATCTGAAAACGGATATGTGAGAACATCTGAATTTTTTATCCTCAGGCTGTTATTTTCTTTGTGCTGTTTCTATGTACAGAGCTTATTCTAATATATTACACACTGGGATTACCCAAATAGGATAAGAAGCTGTTGATGTTTTTGACTGACCTCCGTGACTTACAGGTTCTTGATCTATGATCAAATGCTGAAACTGTTTGTTTTCAAATACTGCTTTTCTAATAATGTTTATATACTAAGTATCACAAAATAAATCCTCATTTAGCTGGAACTCTGCATTTCTTTGTTTTCTGGTATGATCAGACACTTAATCTATTCCAATTCTCTTGTCACACACTTAAAACTCCACAAAATGTGTAAAAATCATATGAACTAAGGACACCTTATCATTGAACCATTGTGAGTCAAAAGAAGAAAACACTTAGCTCCACAGTAGCACGATTATATGGGTTGCACTGCAGGCAGGTTATCTGAAATCTCTTATTAAGTTATGCCTCTGGTTTTGCTTGTCAGCTTTTTGCCATTTCAAATTTTACTCACTGCAACTGTGCCTGAATTTGGTTTTGAGATAGAAAATAGCTCATGTTACATGTTAATTCAGGGAAATATCTTATTTTTGCCCTGTTCTTCCTTTTCAAAAATCAACCTTTTGGAGACCTTTCTTGCTGTTGTCTCAATGTATGTTTTGTTAACTGCTACAGGTTCTTGCACCCATTGTATTTTGGCGACTATCCTAAAAGCATGCGTGAGCGACTCAGGGATCAGCTTCCAGAGTTCACAGAGGAAGACCAGGAGTTACTTAGTAGCTCCATGGACTTTGTTGGTCTAAATCAGTATACGTCAAGGTTAGTATCTCATGCAGCGGAGAGTGCTGAAGAAGGTCATTTTCACAAAGCGCAACAGATTGAGAAAATTGGTAATGATCAACACCAGAATTGATTTCCAAAATTTCACAGTCATTTTATTGGGTTCTTCATCATATCATTAACGCTCTTGCTTATTGACACAGTGGAATGGGAAGATGGCGACATGATTGGTGAAAAGGTATGATACTCTGTCTCTCTCTGTCATGTGTACATGCCATAAGTATACTTGGTTTTGAGAGTACCATATATAGAATTTCCAGTCTTTGAACAGATTTTCTTTACGGCAGGCAGCATCAGACTGGCTCTATGTTGTTCCTTGGGGCATGCGGAAGGTTCTCAATTACATAGCAGATACATACAGTAATTTGCCAATATATATCACTGAGAATGGTATGCAATTCTATGTAAATGATATATGATTGCGTCTAATTTGCATAGAGGAAGAAATACTTATGAATTTGATATGAAAATTCATGATATCCCGCACAAAAATCTCTTTCATGCTGGAAATATGGGAGAGTTTGTCAAGAGGACAATTTAAACTTCATTTTTCATACAACATAGTTAGTTTCTACAGATCAAGAGCTTTCGTTGATATGCCTTGGATTTATAAGATACAACAACTTCAATGCCTGCAATTTATTTAGGTATGGACGATGAGGAAAATGACACTGCCCCTCTCCATGAGATGCTTGATGACAAACTGAGGGTTCGTTTTTACAAAGGATACCTTGCCGCCGTTGCTCAAGCAATCAAGTAAGTAAATACCCTTTCCACCTATATATCATGATATTAACCTTCTATCTCTGATCATATATATATAAACCAAAAAGTACTTCAAATAAAGTACTAGCATTCATCTGATTAAAATATACATTATGCATAGATTACCTCATTGTTTTGTCATGGAGAGCAAATAAATCATTGTGAATTTGATAAAAATATGCTTCAGAAGGAAGAAATGATGAACTTTTTCCTTTTCTTTGAGTTGCATTGACAGGGATGGAGTAGATGTGAGGGGATTTTTTGCATGGTCATTGCTGGACAACTTTGAGTGGAGTCATGGCTACACCAAGCGCTTTGGTTTGGTATATGTGGATTACAAAAATGGCCTCACTCGGCATCCTAAATCATCTGCAATTTGGTTCAAGCAGTTCTTGAAAGGTGAAGGAAGTAACAAGGACAATGAAGAATGATAGCAGATACAGTAACTGCCAGCCACCAATTACTCAGTACTTCAACATGTTCATCTGGATGCTCATAATTTGAGCAAATAAAGCTTGTGGACCTTTTTCTTTTCTCAGTTATATCTTTGAATAAATGGGGCTGGCGATTATTTATCCGCCATCACGCACTCCTCCTGTAATTGTTTCTGGTTATATAAATTTAACATGCTCTAGATCAATGCCATAAGATGACATTTATTGTCATCAATACTTTTTCGGTGATGGTGAATAATAGGGAAATTGACGCCGATATTGATAAGCAGAGGAAAAGAAAGATCTGTTTCAATCTTAGATGAAGAATGAGAAACAAGAAGTGGGAAACAGATGAAGAAGCGAGGAAGAGAGGAAAAAGGTTGAGCAGAAAAGTGTGTTTTAATCGATCAGCACTCCACGTTATTAAGATCCAAAGGTTAAAAAAGGTGTTTTACACTGATGCAATGAATGATTCTTTCCACCCCATATATCATATCCTAAATTAAGACATCATGAAAAAACTCTCCTATAGGATCCACTTTCAATGTGCCTATCAGTTAATTCCAATCACATGCATGCACCTAGAACACTTGGATATATATGACAAATTTACAGAAAAGAGGACAATCCCATTCTTTGCATCATAACTATATTATTCAAAATTACAAAGCCTGGTATTATAAAACTTTCCGAGGATCCATCTGAAGTTCCCAAAATTCATAGCAATTAAGGAACTCAACTCTCAAATGCTATTGCTGAACTTCAGTTTTGACCCTTAATTCTAAAATTGTCATATGCTGCAGGGTTAGAGGATTAAAAAGAAAAAAAAAAGGCTGTCAACAAAAGGGGCCTATCTTCCTTAGTTGAATTAGTTAATGTAAGGAAGAAATCAAAGTTAAGAAATCAGATATGTATACATCCTTTTCTTTCCCTAGACCCATCTCTCTTCCAATCTCGTCTCTTATGCATCATTCCATACCGTGAAAGTTTGGGCTCCATGGCAGACAGCCATATTGCTAGACCTCTGTGCAATGGTAGGAACTGCAGTTGGCACCCAGTTGTTGCACGCTGAAGCTTGATCATATGAACTAGCCTTCACTCCACCTGTTGATGATTGCTGGGAAAGATAATACAAGTTCCTAGAATGATATGGATCAGCTGATCCATACATGTTTTCGTAACCAAGTGTTTTCACTTCATTGTCTCCAAAGCCATTGCCCTGATTTTGGTTACTATCACTGGCTACTACTGTACCCATGGGGATCATGTATCCTCCATTGCCTCCATACCCGACCCCTTGGTAGCTACCACTAGCACCATTACTTCCAGCAGCATCTCCACCTCCGCCATTGCAATAGATGACAGAGTTAGAGCCAGAGCTATGCTCCATTGAAGAAGAGTCCATCGCCATGAGGTTGTGCAGAACTGAAGGCTGAAAAAAATTGTGGGTGCTTCCTAATTGTAGTTGATGAAGATCCTGGAAGGTGTGATTGGTATCAGAATCTTGCTCTTGCTTGCACCATACTCTTTGTCCATACGGGTAGTGCATGCTAAACGGCTGTGCTTGTTGAAATGCAATGGTAGGCCAGCCATGGTGTGCTGCACCATAATTGTTGATTCCATCAGTCAACTGGGAACTCATGTTATCATCATCTGCCCTTTGTACATCCAAAGCCATTTCTGCTTGCTCAACATCTTTCAATCGCTTTGCAGCTCCACCAATTGGCAATGTACTGCTCTCTAGTATGCTCTTAACATCATATCTACTCATATCAAAGTTGGTTACAGCATTCAGTCCTCGGAATTTTATTGCTGCAATGTCATAGGCTTCTGCTGCCTCTTCTTGCGTACCTATATAATTTTTTATCACAAAAAAACAACCGTCACTCGACATGACCATCTAAAACATCCCCCCAAAAGAAGTTTACAGTGTATGCTACATCAACAAACAAAATTGATTATCGAGTGAACAAATCATCAAATTCAAGCATTGAGTTGAGCAGTTCAATTTGCCAGTACCATTATTTAAAACTTTTTTAGCCATTCGCCAAAACATTCTATAAAGCTTAAACACATATGAAAGATCAAAAATTCAGAAATCAAACTTACTGAATGTCCCCAAGTAAAGGTCCTTGTTTCCTGCAACTCTTCCAATCCTTGCTTGCCATCTTCCATGTTGGTGGTGCCTGTTTTCAACCAAATTACAATGTTAATTAGTATTAAAAACTTGATATTCTTCATAGCAAAGTTTCTACAATGAACTCATTAGGACACCAAAACGATGATAATAAACAAAGAACAAAGCCTGCATTGTTACTTATAATCATGAATTAAATGTTTTTTAAAGAAAAAAAAATTGTAATTTTTCTCTTCCCTTATAATGAGAATATATTAATTCCAAAGTGCAAAACCTCTAGCCTAGTGCAATTGTTTGTTTATCCTTTGTTAAGAGCCTAAGACTCAGAATGGTTTTTGTCAAATACTGAAAATGATTATGTATAATTTTGCATATCATATTACCTTGTGACTCCTCTATAGATAGATGCTCCTCGAGAAAATCCACTACTCTTCCTGCATCAAAACCACACGTAAAGTTCAACCATTCATGCATTTGATGTCTGTTTGCTCCATCAAAGATAGATTATAAGGCCATTGTTTGTCCAGTGCTATACCTTCGCAGAGACGCAACATACTCCTGCCTGGTCATGTGCTTCATTTCTTCCAACTCCTTTTCATAGTTGCTAATCTGTAATTAAAATATAGCGTGTGTGTGTATATATATAAATATTATTAGAAAAAAAAGAAGATTTACTAATACTGAACAAAACCCATAAATTTAGGCAATATTCAACCCAAAAAAACTACCTAACTTTTCTCCCATTACATGACAAAATTCCTATTAATGGGGATGCCTTTTAGGAGCACAAGAACATGTACAGTTGCTCAGAGTAATATAAAACTCCCAAGACCTTTTGCCCCCCATTTTGTTTGGCTAAAGTAACTGCATGTCAATGGAAGTGAGAACATGGGGCAAATTTACAGGAACTCGTTTTCCCGAAAGAATGAATCCAAATGTACAAAGAGAGGAGAAAAATAGGCAATTAATGCACCATATATCAATGATTTAACCCTATTCCAGTTTGGGGAACAAAAGTGGAAACTTACTGGGAAATTTGTTGTTGTTGTGGTTCCCCAATACTTCAGTGCTGCTAAATCATAAGCTCTGGCTGCCTTTTCTTCTTTGTCATAGCCTCCTATAAACCAAAAAGCAAAAGCATGAGAAACTTCATCAAACTCAATCACCAACTCACAAAAGGAATAACCTAATCTCAGGAGTATTTATCCTTTTGTGCTTACCCAAATAAACTGCAAGTATGTTGAGGAAGCCCCACGTCAAATCATGTGAAAATGCAGAAAATGGAGTCAGGAGTTTGTAAATAATAATAATAGTAAAAAAGTAAAAAATAATTCATTAAAAATGAAGGAAAGAAAGCATATTCCAGTGCCTTGTGTATGTAGTGTTAGAAGCATCCAGGATTTACCGACAAAGAAGATTTTATAAAAAAGAAATTGATAGGAGGTCCATCAAGTAGAGCAATCACAACGTGTTACCTTGCCTTCCTTTACGGGTTTGTCCTTCTCTTCTGCAACTATTATCCCACAAATGAGCCTCATATCTACCAGTCCATCTATGCCTGCAATAAGCAAAACCCTAAAATCTTTATAAAATAACACAAAAATAAAGGGCAAAATAAAAAATGATAACGAAAAACTAAAGATTTCATGGTAGTATATGAAAAGAAAATAATAATATAACCTGGTTACACCACGGTATATGGAAGTTCTTTGGCCAAAAGTGTCAATAGATTTCCTTGGCATCGCTTCAATTGCACCGCTTTCGCTATCCATACCTGTCTGTGTCTTCTGCTGCTTATTATTATCGGAGGAAGAGCTCTCTCCACCGCTTCCGCCCCCAGTGCTTGAGGTGAGGAGAGGCAAAGGAGAGCCTGTTTGTGAACCAGTACTCATTGAAAGAGACAAGGATTGTGAAGCACCGCCATTGTTTTTAGCCTCTGGTTGAGGAGGTGCTGGTTGGTTCCTTAACCAAGTCTTGATCATGGATAAACCAATGGAGCTACTACCGTTGCCGCTGTTGATATTGGTGTTATTATTATTGTTAGTATTGTTGTTGCTGTCGTTGTCAACCCCACCGTTGCTTGTTCTTGCATTAGTCGTATCCTCCGATGGGAGCTGCAATGAACAGTTGGGAAACATGTATTCTCCAGTGGTAGTGTTGTACATGGTGTTGCAACCATGGAGCTTATTCTGCTGATGATTCGAGAAAGAGTGGTTTCCGAGGAAGTTTTCAAGCTTTGGTTCCTGGTTGCTTTGATCAAGGCTTTGGCCATTGCATGAACTACCCATCAACATGGAAAGCTCTGAGCTTGTCTTGTAGTTTCCATCTGAGTTCATGCCTAAACCCTTCATATTCCAATCTGCAAAGGAAAAAAACAAAAAGAGACTACCAATATCAAATATTTGAATACTAGTTATTAAGGAAATGAAGTTTTTTTCTTCTTTTAATATGATTGAAAAACAAAATGAATGGTTAGGGTTTTGGAGCTCCAGCTATTGACATGAGAGAAAGATGAGAAAGTGAGGGTGTGCTTTGACGGAGCGAAGCAAACCAAACCTTGGGATTGATTGTTTCGGTTGAAGGCTTCAAGTATGCCAAAAGGGGGAGGGAGATTGAGAGAAGGGGCCGAGGAGTCCGAAGTGAGATCGAAACACTCGCCAGACACATCGGCACCGGAGATGTCATTGGAGTTGAAACCGAGGCGAGAGACTGCGGTTTGAGAGTGATGGTCTTGATCAACAGGTTGTGATGGGAGTTCTTGAGGTGACAAAGAAAAAGCCAACCAGTTGTTCATGGAAGCCATAAAACTGAAAAGACAGGTTTGAAAGATTGCTGCTTTTATGGTTCACTGATGAGCAAAGGGAGATGGGGGATTAGTTCATGCATGAAAGTAGTACTAGAGGCGGAAGTGAAGTGACAGAAACCTTGGAGTAGTAAAGAAGAAAAGAAAGAAGAGGAAAGGTCAAAAAAATTGAAGAGAAATCATCTCTTCCAAAGCAAAAGATGAAGACTTATATAAACCCTTCATGAACTATAATCATAAATGGGGCACCCTTCTATTTCAAGGGCAGTCTTAGAGAATGATACTACTAGATATTTGGGTTGAGAAAGGGGTAGTCTTGTATTTGTCTCGTGTGGAGAGAAACTAGTTATCAAGAAAGCAAGGAGGTGCCCAAATCACTATAAAAGGACGATTTGAGATGATCTTTTCACAGTCTTTCTCTTTTGAGACATCCTTAAAGGTCTATTACAAACCAAACTTTCTCTCTCAGTTGCTTCCCTTTGTTTTTAAAGGATTGTCTTAGAAGAAAAAGAGTATAATCAAAAGGTAGAGGAGAGAAGAGTTAGAAAATGTTTTGGTTGCAATCTAAGAATAGGCAAGTTGAGCTTATCTTCATGCCTTTTGATAGATAGTTGAAGTTATTTTTTATACATGTAGGCTTACAAGGGCTAACACACATGGGTCACAAACCTATGAAAGCATGTGGTTTCGTAAACTTAAAACACACTTGTATTCTCCCCCTTAATTTGGACTTCAAAGACAGACAGATATATCCATCCTTGATTCTACCCACCTTATAATAAAAATTAAATTACCTCCCAATTACTTTATTACAATGTGATCAAAGTGGCTCTAGAAGGAGAATCCAAGAATTATATTGCAATTGGTCTATAAATATATACATGTATGTATATTATATATATACATATCTACTATATAATACTATAGTATCGTATAATGATTAAAATATATATATGGGATTCAAAGAAAAGCTTTTCTCTTTCTTTGCTGTGAAACACCTGTAGTAGAAGATGATATACATCTGACAAAGTGGGAGAAAAAACCCACACGCAGCCCCTTCCCACACCCATTTATTCATGCCCAGTTGGACATAAGTCATTTCATTGTCAGTGTAATCTGCTCCTACCACTCCCCCTAACCAATCCCTTTTCATTGCTCTCCCCTCTCTCTCTTTCCCAATAATAATTTTTATTTATATTATTATGTATCAGCTGAGACCCTTCTTCAGTCTTTGCCCACAAAACCCCATAACTTTCTCACATTCCATCCATCCATGCCATTATTTTACTATTATCTCCAAGTCCTAATCATCAAACTGCTCCCCCGCTACAAACGGGAGTCTCTTTCTCTCTCCCTCCCTCCCTGCTGTGCACATAACAATAATTCATGCATGACTGACAATTTTTTCTGGGTTTTTTAAATTTTTACATTGCAAAGGAGGAGAACCCTGTGTGTATTTTTTTTTCTTTTTCAAGTAAAAAAAAGGGTTAAAAAAGAAAATATATGGTGAAGAAGGGGGCTTGCTCTTTGCACCCTTATATGAGGACACTAACCCTTGTCTTCCGGGTCTCTGAGTTTTATTTCATTCTCAAAGCTATTTTTCATTTTCTTTTTTTGTCTCTCCTTTTCAGTTTTCAGGGACAGATTGGAAGAAAATCTAATTTTCATGTATCCAAATGCAACTCTCTCCCTCTTTTCAATGCTCTCTTGTCAACTCTTCCTTCTCTCTCTCCTTTTTCATTCTCTATGTTTCATTTCATCCATTCAAAACCAAAGGCCATACACTTGCTTGAATATGCCACGGGCTAGCTTTGACCTAGTTGCTCATGTCCCTCTTCTGGGGCATTTATCTTTGTATCATTTCCAAGTAATATAAGATAAAAAGAGTATGATCCTAAGTATATACATGCTGAAATACTGGTACAAATACGTGGAAACGAATACGTATGCTTTGATAGTACGAGCATGGGAGGGGGTGTACGGAGGCAGTGGAGACAATAAATAGTTTAAAGGGGTGGAGGTGTTGCAGAAAGGAGGAGAGAGACTCATCTCGAAGGGGGCAAAGAAACCCCACTGTGTAAGTTTGACCGTCAAGAAAGGAATCAAAGACGGTAAAACACATGGCCTCAAAGTCCTTTTTATTATATTTAAAAGCCTGCTATCTCCACTGTAAAAATAAATGCTCTCGGTAATCTAGTCATAATCATGCCCCAAGCTTAGCCCTCTTCTTAGACAGAGAAACACTAACCCAAAAAGTCTTTCACTTCATGTTTTAGAGAGAGAGAGAAGATCTCACTTTTGACCTAGGAGCCATCCTCTTAGGGTTGGCCAATATTACCTCCTCCTCCTATAAGTTCATACATATAGCTCTGCCTGCAGTCATATTATCTCTAATTTAAATTCTTAGTGTCTTACAAATCATGGTCATTTTTAAATCGATCAACTCTGGTAATATAAGCTTTCTACTTTTTATGACCCATATGTTAATTGGCGTTTATTTCCATACTTAGTTCATTAATTAAAATTTCAATTAATGGGTGCTTATATATGTATAAGTGCTGATTAAGAATAGTTCATTTTCATGAGTTCTTAATTCGGATATTAAGTCATGGATTTTGTGAAGGGTTTTTGTTGATATTGACATGTTGTAGAAGATAGTCGATGAAGTCAAATATAAACAGATTTATAAAAAAAATTAATCATTTTGTGGTGTTTTAAGAAATAAACATTGATTGATCAAACATGTTCAGTGCTTATTGATGATTAGGCATATGTACGTTATTGTGTCTTTCATTGGTTGCTCGTCTTTGGGCTGTTTTGAATGTCTAAGTTCTTGTGGTTTTTTATGCAAGGAATATATTATAATGTAATGTGTTTCTATTTTCTTTTAAGAGGCTTTAGAGTCAGGTGTTTTTCTCTCCAGTTCTTTGTTTTGGATTGTGATAATGCTTAAGTTTTTCAAATACTAAAAGTGACTGTATGAGAAAAATTAAAAAAATAGTTCACTTTACTAATAAATGTTTTAAGAATACTTTTTAAAGTTATCATCATACTAATTAAGTTATATTTTCAATATAGAAATTTATCACATTAATTGTTAACTATTACGTCAATAGAAAATTGTTATCATAAATAATAACTTAATTGATCTTTAATAGTTAAAATACTATATTTAGAATTTTTTTCATTTAATAGGTTATTCTCATTAAATTTAGAAAGGGGCGATACACTAATTGCAATTTTATATCTATAAATATCACATTAACAAGTGCCAATAGACACCCGTTCACATTATCTAATAACTTTTGTTTAGAAGTTTATATATAGTACCTTAGCTAATGTGGGAATAGTAGTACCAATAGGAAACAGTTAAAAAAACTTAATAATTGTTTGAAACTATACATGGGATACCCTTTTTCTCATTTGGTTAACTTTACTTAATCTTTTAGTAGTTTCTATTAAACAAATATGGTAACTGTGAACCATAATTCATGATGTTAACAACTTTTAATATTATTTTAAATTGCTACAATACTATATTGTGCATGGTTAAAACATTAGTTTGTTTACCTCACCGATTTCTCCAAACAAAAGATGTCAAGTTAAAATCTTCCTCTATATTTTAGTATATTATAGAAATATAGTGCCAATTATTTGTTCTAAACAGTCAGCATATGATATGCACACATGAGCGAGAGTATGTTCTTTATGTAATTCAAAATCAAACAACTACCAGCTACCTAACTCTCCAATAATATTTCTATTTTTATCCTAGGGTTAGGGTTAGGTTGGTATTGTATTTGGAGTACAAAAAGCATATTTTACCTATGATCAATGATAAATATACCGTCGGTAAACTATTCTGTTGATAATTCGTCGGTAAATTTTAATATTAATGAAATATCGTGTATTGTATATTACCTTCAAAATATTTCTATGGATAATAATTTTTTTATAGGAGATGAATTCAAGAGCTCTAGCAATGTTTTCAAGTATGAGATGTTTGGGTTTGAAATTTTGACTGCTGGCAGATACGGATTGCCCTAGTGCAATATGCGCACACCCTTTAGGACTGTGCACCCTGAAGAAATGAAAAGAAACTGCTTAGGACACATGAATGTACATATAAAATAATGAATAGGGAGCAGAAAAAAAAAAAAAAAAAGCTTGATGTGTTGGGAGGCATCCAAAAGAAGTAGTAATGAATGCCATGTGTAGATATTCCGATTATGTCACCCCAAAATGGAATGCCATGTGTTTCTCATGCCTGCTTGTGCCTACCAAACCCTTTGTTTGTTGTCACATCCGTTTATATTATAGCCCCATTAGGGGTCTGTAAGCAAGTACTATGATTCTTGTTATCTTCACAAATATTGGAATTTGGGAACCCTTTTCAAGGAATTTCAAGCATTTGTTTTTTGAATTTATTTGGTCCCTTTTCAATGATGAGGTTACGCCCTCAAGTAGGCTACAGTACTCTTTCGTCATTGCCTATCGTTTCATGAATATCTTGGAATAATTTTTCATCTAGCTAAAATCAGAACCGATATATTCAAGTCTTACTTTCCTCCACTTCTGTAAATCAATCTTTCTGCATGCATTTAACTTAAATGGGCTTTATTATTTTGTTAATAAATTGGTTCCAATTCTCACTCTCTTAAAAACTTTATTAGATAAAAAATAAATTATTTTCCTTAATTACTCGCATGATCTTTATAACTTTATCATACGGTTGACATATGGTGAGATGTTACCTCTATGCATAATAATAAGCATGATCACCTTCTCGAGATCACTTGAATTGAAGTCGTCATACATCCTTAATTTAGCCACGGCTGCAATGTTTTGGGCCAATGGAATGGGCCCATGGATGATTATTGGACGTGAAGTCCAGTCCAGAAATGCATGCAGCCCATGCTGTTCATGCAACAAGTCCATGCTTTTGTTACGCAGAGCATCCTCTGCCGCATAAACCCTTTATTTCAATTTCAATCTGTGGGATCCACACCACCACGTGAGGACACCCAGAACGCCGTCGGCCTCCTGCACTCTGCACTCCCATCCCATGTACCCACCTGCCACCGCAGTATTACAACAGAAAAAGAAGAAAAAAAAAGAAAGGGAAAAAGTTTTATGACAGTCTCCTATATGTCCTATACACTTCAATTAGTTGTTATTTTTTTTTTCTATAGTTATGGTTTCTTCTTCCTTGTTACGTAGTATCACATGATACTCTCTTCTATTCATAGTGCCACTATTCCAATTTTAGAATTCAAATTTAAAATCTTTAAATTTAAGGCTTAGGGTTTAAGATTTAAAATTTAGAGAGATGATCTTTGGATCTAAGTTTAACGTAAAAGTAGAGCCCTGCTAGGTAGTGAAAGAGCGATCGAGGGTAGTAGAGGTAGCTTCTGGCATGCCCTTCTTCAACTGTCAAGTTAGCGATTATTTATGGAGAATAGAGAAAAAAGCAATGCAGGTGAAAGAGATCGTTCCATCAATGTCTTGATTTATTTATATTTTGTGGGATTCTAAATATTATGTTAGTGTATTCTCAAAATAAAATATTATTTTTTTATATGAATAGTTATTTTAACTTAAATGTTATGCTATATAATGAAAAATTATTTTAGTTCAAAAGTTATGTTATATTAAGGGATGCAGTATAACTATTCAATTTTATAGATAAATTTTTTATGTGAATAGTTATGTCTTTTGGTACAATGATATATTGAAAAAATATCTCTAAATCTAAAAGATATAAGATAATTGAAAAAACATTACAATTCAAAAGTTTAGATATAAAAAGTTATCTTTTCATATTATAATTCAAAAATTATGTTTTATGAAATAAATGATTGTTTTTTTATAAGGTGATTATGAAAATAATATTTTTATTCAAAAATTATGTTTTAAAAAATGTAAAGATATCTTTAAAATAAGTGTCTTGATTAAAGAATTGTCTTAAGAAGTGACACTTGCAAGTCTATATAATAAATTTACTACGAACCATTTTGATATACCAAAACAAATAAGACTATAATAAAAAAATCAAAAGTAATAAAAGTGTTAAGTTCTGAAAATAAATATAAATACTTGAATTTTCATCATTTATAAAAAGAATCCAAATTTCTTATTATCTAGTTAAGGTAGAAAATAACTTTTAAGGTTAAACAATTTTACAAATCTTCGGATGTATCTAACGGTTTACTCTTATAAAGTATAAAACAAAGTTAAATATTGACTTTATTATATTCCTAAAGATATTAACATAATTTTTATTTACATACTGAGTAGTAGAAGTGAAATAAGTTTTAAAGTAACGTTTGATGAAAAGTTCATCTTATAGTCAATTTTACCATTTTCTTGAATTCTATCTAATCCTCATTTAAACCAACACATCAAGCATTAAAAATTAAAACGATGTCACATGTCTTGATCATTAAGTGTAAATACATCCCAACAAGTATGATTTTGCAACCACCAGGGTTCACCGGAGACGTGCAATAATTGAATTATCGTCATTGGCAATACTTCGTATTGAGCATCATTGGGTGAAAAAGAAAAGCAAAGGATGATAAAATTGTACTTCAATAATTGTATTAATTGCAGAACAAAGGAGCAAGCTATATTCATTAGTTCTACCTCTTCATCTTTGTCATTCTTTAGTGTTGCAATGAATATTAGATCAGATTTGTCGTTTCAAAATGAAACTAATGACTTTCCAGCTTTAATTCTAACTCTAATCATATACCTATGCAGCCTCGAACTTATGAATTAATCATAGGCTGAAAGCAAGGTAAATTTTCCGGTAAAAGTTAATACAACTAGATAGATTAATGCATATAGGTGATTAGGGTTTTGGGTATGGTCGAGAGTGGTGACGACAAGACACATGACCGGGTTACAAGCGAGAGAAAATGGTGGGAAGATTCAATGATAGGAAACCGCCGCCCACTTTGCTAAGGCCTCGTGGCATTCGGTCAAAGGAATATAGTAAGAAATCGGATCACGTAAATTATGGTGGGAGGAACTGATAGTGGCCAACCATGGTGCCTGGGAGTGAACGACGTTGCCTCCAGGGAGAGTGAAAGCCAAGCACTGTTCTATAATTTACTTGATATGTATGAAAATCAAGTTTGAGAATGCTAACCCTCTGTGTCTTAGGTTTGCAAATTTGTCTGTTTGTATGTCATTAGGCTGTTTGTTGTGGATTCGTATATAGTGCCTTTAATGTCTCTTACAAAGTGGACGAATGTTGAGTAATTTATTATGTATTGGAATTCAATGACATTGATGATGCAACAGCCATTCATAAGATGACAATTCACTCAGGCTAGCTCTGATATCTATATCTATATAGAGTTTCAGCTGCTTGAATCCATAACCTCAAGGCTATGCAAGCTACTTGCTTGATTTCACTGATCGTTTACAAGTATAGCAAAGGAAATAAAAGAAAAAGCAAGACCAAATTGATTATGGTTTGCTTACATTTACATATGAATTTCTACTTCAAAAATATCCTTCCAACACTATGCAATGTGCTATATTTGTACGAATGGTGTGTTTGATTTAAAATTGTAGAAGGTTTGAACTTTGAAGGGAGGGGGGAGATTTGAATTTAAGTTATGATACGTTTTTTGCCCTTTTATCCACTGTTTCCATGGTTAACTGACAAAAGAATATTAGTAAATTTTTGTCTCTTGCTATCTGTGATAAAGGAAAGGGAAAAGGGAGAGATGAATTAATTATGAAGAGGAGATATCCAAAGTTAATTAATTCATTTGTTTGTTGTTGGGTTGTGACACTATATAATGTATTCAATTGCTTTTGTAGTTTTAGACACAAGGATACAAGAGTTAGAGGTTATTATAAGGTCATATGAAGCACAAGAACCAAAGAAAAGAGTTAGTAATATTCAAAGCAAAATGCCAGTGGGAACTGGGATTGCATCGGAGAAATCAGCGGAGCACCCGTGCCTTCTTGGAAAGAATTCCTCTCTACGTCAAAATATATATTGCCAATTGCCATTGCCGTTGCCATTGCCATCCTCTCTCTCTCTGCAACTTTGTTTGCACTCTTATCCATGCAAATTGATTTTTATTTCTTTTGGCAAAAGCCAAAACCCTCTTATACATCAAAAGAAAGAAGAGATTTCCAAGAAAAGCAAGACTTTAATAAAGATGAAAAGAGATCCTTCTCCCATGCCCCCTCCTTTGCTCCCCATGCCTTGTCTCTCCATATGTTAGGCTTTCATAAAATTTTGTTTGCATGTATCTTTAATTACATGTCTTTCTTTTTCCCTTTTCTTTTGTTCTTGAATTTCTTACTTCCCATTAAAATCTTAAAGCTAAAACTTGGGCCATCAATTGTTACCCCTCCTTGATGAAATATTGGTAATGTTTACTGTCCTTTAATAAAAGGGAAAAGTAAGTTTGAATTTGATGAAATGTTGGTATAGTTGTTAGTATAAGACTACGCATTCACTTACAAGAAAAATTGGTATTACAGCATTAGGATACTATTGATTAAAATGGCATATGAATAAAGACATAAAGTCAAGTCAAAGAGAGAGATGGGATTTGGGCCTATTAATTTATTTATCTAATTATAACACTATAAAATAATGCATGGCCTCATGCGTGTCTGTGTGGCTGTCTCTGCTATCTCAAATAGAATCCTCACATAAACTAACAAGCTCTAGGAATGCTCATTCTTCCCCTCTTTTTCTTGGGGTTTTCGTTCACCTTTGATATACTAACCCCCGAAACCCTAAGTGGGGTTAGAAGTTCTGTTTGGGATTCAAACTTTTTTGACTTGGACCCTACTAAACTTTCTATTCATTTGCTTTGAAGAAGATTTAGATAGTAAAAGAAATTATTACATGTAGATTTTTTTTTAAAAAATAAAAAGAAAGAAAAGAAAAGAAAGAAAGAAGAGAAGCTCAAAATTTTTCTTGAAGATTGCAAACCCCGTGTCTTGGATATAAGTGTGTTATATTATTGAAACCCCATGGCCTATGTTGATCTTTCCTTGGCGTGTGTGTAAATTTGGTGTTTTTAATTTCTTTGTGAATAGAAACATACAATGCATGATCATGTATACACCTAGCCTAGCTGCATGCTATTGCGTATGGCTTAAGCTGATTTTCCTCCCATGTGTATGAATTATGATAATCAACTTGTTCTGCATGTGCAACCCACATTTGTTCAAGTTGCAAAAAGAAATTTCCCTAGTTAAGCCCAATACAAGTAAGCCCACTCGACAACTTCCTGTAAGTAAGAGATTGGATGGCATATAGTCGACTGGCAAAACAAGCTTTTTCCGGCTAAGTACCACAAAGAAACAAGCTTTCTAGGCCCAGCTTAAAGATCCCCAGACCAATGTTCGAATAGGCCTAACTCACGTTAGAAAGGCACCATCAAAGCCTGATATACGATCTTTACTTTCCACTAACTATAGATCGATCTCCAAAATTTTCGTAGTCTTTCTTGTATGCCAAATCTATTTGTAATTAATAAGCATTTAATTAGCAAAATTCAGAAGATTCAAACATTTACTCCATAACTTATAATTTAACTTAAATTTAGCCTACACAAGCAATTATAAAAATACTTTACTAATGGCCCTAATTTATTACTCAAGCAAAAAGCTAGGAAACCTTAATTGATTTTATCCTTATTTATTTGAAAATATAAAAAAATATACCTAAAATATATATTTTGTCTTGAACAATAAGCCATCATAAAAAAACCCTAATATGTATTCATAGAATTTCACGTAGTAATAATGCATATAAACACACATATGTAACAGAGAAGCATATATGCATGCACTACACATATATAGGAGCACTACAAATTAAAGTAGAGCCATGGAAAATCTCCTTGACCTATCATGGCTAATGGCTTTGCAACAGCAAAAATCGAAATTTTATGAGCCATGTGATCACTGCCAGAGTGCGAGGACGTCAACCTATTTTTGCAAAGATTGCATGATGGCATTTGTTTTCTGTGAGAGATGCAGGAATTGCTCTAGTGACCACGGAAATCATGATTATTTTCAAGTACATAATTTCCTTCATTCCTTTACGTAGGTGTATATAATGTATAATATATAATTATATTTCACTTCCAATACGAACCTTTTTTTGTTTCAGGTGTTCAAACCATCATACCGATTGGGAGTAAAGGTTCATGACATGCAAGGGCTGTTTGATGTATCTGACATTAAGAACCACACCCACAATCGTCATACTATTGTTTATGTTGACGTAAAGGATCAATGTGCATGTCGAAGAGAAGGTGGCTCAGTAACAAGGTACTGTTCGATCCAGTGCAAGGTAAGAGTTTTGTTTCCTTCTTAATTATATGTACTTACTGTGATTATTTTACTTTTGGCATTGTTTTATAATGTAAGTGGAACAGTCTAGTTAATATGTATAACATGATATGATGTAATTTTGATTCGCAGGTTGATGATGAAGCAGATTTGTATGTCCACAGTGCATATGATCAATTTGCAGAAGCTGCAGCTGTGAGAGCCAGTCATAGGAAAGGAACACCTCATAGATCTCCTTTTTATTAGCTTAGTTTCTATCTTATATATATGCTTCTATTGTAGGAAAGCAAGTATTAGGAATAATAAAGAGTACCTCGAATTAAGGTCTCCCTAGGGTTAGGTTTTTATGGCCAATAATGTTCTCAAAGGAAGGGGAAGCAATGCTTTCGTTTTCCTTATTGAGTTGTAGGAGTAAGACTATATATATATATATATATATATAGCTATGTTTTCATCTCTATTGTTTCTATCTTTAATATTTTATGATATATCTATATGCTGCCCATCTTCAAGATCATTTTTACAGTCAAAATCATTTTAAATTAATATTTTTTGAATTTAAGATATCTCAAATTTAAACGTATCAAGTTTGAACACTCAACATAGTGTAGTTTAAAGTTGCAAGTGGATTTCATGTAGCCATCATCGCAACATAAGCTTAATGATTTCATTTATTTGGATGAATAATGTCAAATTAATATAATGTACTAAATTAATAATTTTTAGATGTAAAATATGATAAAACTATAAAAATTAAAAATTGATAAATTTGTATACATCAAAATAAAAATTATCTCAATTTTATTAATTCATTGATTATTATACATTTTTATTAACATAAAATATTATATCTGATCTTTTCAATCTTGATTCTATTATTTTTAAATTTACTTTTTAGACTATAAAAATCTCTTTAATATCTTAAGTAGTTTATAACATTTTAATTCATTTATTTATATTTGTATGATCAAATAAATTATTCAAATTATTAAAATTATAGCTCAGTATGCAATACGTTCATTTAAAAAGCTTTGCATTAGTATATTTATTATAAAATTTTATGAATATAATAAATACTTAAAAGACAACTGCCCTTGCGGCCTGACCCGACCCAACCACGCAACACTTTCCTGTTCCATCCCATGGCCCAAAACCACCTCCCATATGACCCGACCCAACCGTTTGTCATTTGGATTTTGCACGGAGGATGCAGAGGAAAACAGAGTTGTCATGCTGATTCTATCAGGTAAGTCTAACCATTTTTTCACCTTATGACTCTCCATAGCTTTTAGTGTTTCATAAAATTTGTATACTATATTTTGTTCTTGATTGATGAAAAAAGAAGGGAAAAATTTCAATTGAGTCCTGTCTGATTGTTGGGCTTGATTTAGAAGTAAACGTTCTCCTGTGACATTAAATTTTGTATCTTTGGGTTGATGTATTTAACAAGAATTGTGTGTGGAGTGGAAGTTCATTGGCTCTTGAGTTACATTTTTTGATTGTAGAACTTTATCTCGGTTTTAAATTTTGTGGGTATATCTTCTTAAAGGCTGAGGTTGGTTTTTGTAGATGATTTCTTCGCTTTGAAAGACCTTAAGCCTCAACCATTGAACTTGATTGTCAGTCTTTTGGCTTGTTTAGCTTTCATTCTCTCAACCATTGAGCATCGTGGAATGCAAGCCCTGGAAGCTGGAAAAACCGACCTCTCGGACTTGCCCAAGTTTCTTAAGATCAAAGTTAATAAAATGCAGTTTCATAGATAGAGTGGCCTTTGGTCTCGTAGATTTATGTCTGTGTCTTATTGTTGCATTCGTTATCTTAGTTACCCAACCAGAAACCTTCGAGGTATTGCTCCAAAGGAAGTCTTGATAATAAAGCTTCGGAAACGATATACCCACATCCGCCACTCCTTCGATGAATTGCCTCTTCAAGATATCTATTCATTGAATAGTCAACTTGCCTCGTATGTTCGCAATGGCAACATTCAAGCAACGTGGACTCTCTTTTGTCGCATGCATTTTTCATGCTGTGGCCTTAATGCATATTCTTTTACATCAGTTTTAAGTGCCTGCTCTGCCTTGCCGGGCACAAAACACGGAAAGCAAGTGCATGGATTAATGATTAAAACAAGTGTGGATGCGGGAACAGTAGCCAAAACTGCATTAATGAACTTGTATTCAAAGTATGGATGCTTGGGTGATTCAGTTAGGGCATTTGAAGAAATTGAACAGAAGGATGTTGTGACATGGAATGCATTGATTTCAAGCTTTTTGAGGCAGGGCCTTGCTAAAGAAGCACTTGATGTTTTTGCAACAATGAGAAGGGAAAGAGTGCAGCTTAGTGAGTTCACTTTGTGTTCTGTGCTAAAATCTTGTGCTTCTTTAAAGGCTTTTGAACAAGGAAAGCAGATTCATGGTTTGGTTGTTGTGTGCGGCCATGATTTAGTGATTCTGAGTACTGCTCTCATTGACTTTTACTCAGATGTGGAGCATATTAGTGAAGCCCTGAAAGTTTTCTCTGGTTTAAACAATATGATGGACAATGTAATATGCAATTCTTTGATCAGAGGATGCATTAAAAATAAAAAGTTCAGAGAAGCATTTTCAATTATGAGTAAAATGAGACCCAATGTTGTTGCACTTACTAGTGCTCTTGGAGCTTGCTCTGAAAACGTAGATTTATGGATTGGAAAGCAAATCCACTGTGTGGCATTACGTTATGGGTTTTCTGATGATACTCAGTTATGTAATGTTATATTGGATATGTATGCAAAGTGTGGGAAGATTTTGAATGCAAGATCATTATTTGATGGGATTTTACACAAATGTGTGGTTTCATGGACAAGCATGATAGATGCATATGGGAGTCATGGATACGGGCTTGAAGCTCTTGAGCTGTTCAAGCAGATGAGGGTGGAAGGCAAAGGAGTTGTGCCGAATTCTGTAACATTTCTTACTGTTTTATCTGCTTGCGGGCATTCAGGGCAAGTTGAAGAAGGTCGGAATTGTTTTAATTTAATGACGGAGAAGTATGGTCTTAACCCGGATCAAGAACATTATGCTTGCTTCATTGATGTTTTAGGTCGGGCTGGTCAAATAGATGAGGCATGGTCTCTTCGCGATGATATGATTAAGAATGGTATCAAGCCTACAGCTCTAACATGGAGCGCATTGCTAAACGCTTGTAGTCTTAACCAAGATATTGCTAGAGGTGAGTTTGCTGCGAAGCATCTGTTGGAATTAGAACCAGATAAGCCTGGGAATTATGTGCTTCTTTCAAATTTCTATGCTGCTGTTGGAAGGTGGGATTCTGTTGACAACTTGAGAGATATAATGAGGAAGAAAGGGCTCAGTAAAGAAGCAGGAAGTAGTCGAGTCACTGTTAAACGCTACAATGAAAGTTGTATCATTAGAGAAAATCATATTGCCAGGGCAGTTCTTTGATAATATACAATTAGTTTTCTTTCATTTTCATTCATTTACTTTCAGTAACTTCTCTTGAGTAGTACCAAGCAAAAAACAAAACTTCTCTTGAATAGTGTACACGGTCTATTATAAAATTTTCCATATATCTAATTTGTTTAAGTGAATAATGTGTCCTGTATCCTTTCCAAGGTTCTATACAAAATAGAGAGCAAGTGTAGCGAATATAGATTTGAGTCAGGTGTTTCTCTGTTGTAGTATTAGTGGAGGAAATGAGTGCAAAACTTGTCCAGAAGCCAACGAGCTAAAGGATATAAAGTAGGTAATTCCCTTTCTGCCCTTTTAGTTCGTTTGGAGCATTTTGTCCTATACATTTTGATTTCCCTTATCATCCCTCCCAATGAAAGTGTTTGTGTTTTGAGAGTGCTTTCTTTTTTAAAACTTTAAAAAGATGAACTAAAGAAGTGGAGATTGAAATTGTGATAAATTCTCCTGCATCAACTAAGTCAACTGATCCTAAAGAGGTAGAATTTAGATGCTCGAAAGAGAGGGAAAAAAGGAGTATGAGAGAAAATAAATAAATAAAAGGTATTTTGGACTAACAAATCAAATGGTGCACTTGTTATCTTACCATTAACTTAAAAGTGATTTTGGTACGGAAAATGGAAATGGTTGTGCTCATTCTTCAAAACTGTGCTTGTAAGAGGGAGACATAATAGACGGTGACACATGCAAGATGAGAATCATCCTGCGCACCCTGTATGGTTCATGAATTCATCTCTCATGGTCCTAAAACGATGAGTGTTAATCCCTTTTGGATGAATGTTTCCAAATCCTTTGTGGGGGATGAAACTGGTTTATCTTTTGTTAGCCATGCAATTGAAAAGGCAGGAAAAAAATATGAATACATCAACTTGATATTGATTATTGCTGTATACAATGAGTCTGTATACTGCTTTTATTTGCATGATCATGAACAATGTTGATAAATACTACATGTTAAGACTAGCCTGTTCAAGCCATTAAAAAAGTAGCAACAAATTTCTAGTTTGAAGGAGCATTTGCCACTTTGGAAGTCTTTAAATGCTTCCTGGTGACCTTCTGCTCAATACCTAACCATTTTTTAATAAGTTTAAATACTGTTTCGTCACGTAAAAGTCCACGATGACTGCCAGCAACTCCTGCTCTCTCAACTGCAGCAAATCCATCTGCCTGAAAGATAGAAGCTTTGTTTGGTTAATGGTACATGCTGGAGAAAAAGGGTATTCATTCAGAATTCACATAATAATGGCTCGTCAAGTAATGAAGAAAACCACTTGGAAATACCAGATGGAACAGTAACAATTATAACAATCATGATTTTGAACTCTATTGCCTTGATTCCTGATTGCTGACTACTGTGGTAACCAGGGACCATGCTCCTGATATAAGATTACCTTCTCAAACAACTGATAGCCTACTGATAATAACTTGACATGCTTAGCTTCAATAACGTATAATTTCATATGAGGCAAGATAAATGATGAGAACTGCAGGGCAGAGAATGAGAGAAGGGGGAGGCAACTTTTTCCAGTCACTGCCAAAGAGGTCTATTGAATTCAAGCCATAAATCATTCCTTCAAAATTTAGAAGGATTCTGAAACTACTTGACCTAGACGAATATTTGTTTGCTTATGCATCTTAGACAACCCCAGAATGTTGACTTCCTCCGACTTGTGTTGACACGGTTAACTATAGTTTATATTTTGCTGCATCTGTTATCCTGATTCTCATGTCATGATGTAGTATATGCTAGATTGTATCAGGGGAATGATTTGGAAGATATTGAGATGGGGTTTTGAATGAATATTTAATATGGTATATTTCCTTGTTGGTAAACTAAGAGCTGTCTAATTGTAAGATACTATTCATTTTGTCTAGTCCCTTTTACAATGTGTTATGAACATAGAAATGTTTACAAATATAAGCTAATTAGTCTTTCAAATTCCTTTCATGTTCTCATACTACTACGTGCCATGTCACATAACCTGACCATTTTTCTGCAGGTACATAACAATCAAATCTTTGCCTAAGAAAAATGATTTGCTGTTTTTCCATTATGCCAAGGACCATCACAAATTTTCTCTAATTAAATTCAGGTGAATATATGAATTTAATGAATAGTTAAAGAGAGTACCATTGCTGATTCTGCAGGGACAGTTCCATCTCCATCTACGTAAGTATATTGAGGCTGGAAAAAACAGGTACAGAAACAGTAAGGATACAGAGGGTGGTACTTTAGTTTTGATGAATATTGAGCCAAATCGGGAGGAAATTCTTGGGAACAAAAGAGTAAAGAAGCAGTAATAGCTGGGATAGACAGTAATTCATTATAACTTATAAGACGGGCTAAAATAACGATCTAGATTTAAGCAGCAATATTGTTATGGTTCAAATCACAGGCTAAGGATCAAGCTAACATCGAATTGGATGCTATAAAATCAAATACAAAACTCACCATTGTGTGACATATTTCTGACAGGTCCCCAACTGGTGAAGTTTCTGTACCATAACTGCAAATAAATGTCATATGCGTTAATAAGCCAGTCTTTAAAACTGATGTAAAGCAAATTTCAATTTCTTCTTTCAAATAAAAGAAGAAAATATTTTAATGTGAACCTTTAGTCTTTTTCTTTTTTTAATTGCAGAGGGGGAGGGTGGTCATTCAACTTTAAAATTACTGAAATTAAGTTGATCTTTGTACATTTGGTAACTAGGATTTAGGAATTATCAAACAAACAATTCATCTCTGATATGGATCGTTAGTTCCCAGTTAAAATTGTACTAATATCAAATTGAGTAATGCTATTCGTCCCAACACTTTTTGTGGCACATAGTAATTAACATATTCAAGGATGATATCTACCAAATCATAGGTAGTCAACCATTCATAAATGCATGTTTAAAGCTGAACCAATAGGGAGGCTAATCCCAGAATAAGGCCACAACAAACTCCAAACAATGCCAATGCAGAAATATAACACCATTTAAAAACAACCTGGGATCTCACCAAATTTCAGTTAAGTTAAAACACATGCATAAGTTCCCAATTGAAGTTTACATATCTCAAAATTGGATCTCTTGAATTTTTATGTAGTTCAATGCTATAATTATTACATTTTGCTTTCTCTTAATCTTGTAATTATTCATCATGTACAGAGTAGCCAAAAACAGGTCAAGGATTCTATTTAGAGACTTCATGTCCCTCTCAAATGCTCTTAGACTAAACAAAATCCTAACTGACAAAGCAATTCAATCACATACCAAACATCAAATGGTGTGTCAAAAGATGTCCCGTAAATGTTATAGAAGCAGATTCCACTTGGTAGTTTAGCATTGTTGATAAGTTTGCGTGTACCAGCAGCCCAATTGAGGATGGAAATGTTGAAAGGTAAAGCTATCGTATTCCCACCATAATTTAACTGCAACAGCACCCAAAAAAAAAAAAAAGTGGCAGCAATAGGCAAAATAAGAATTAAATATTAGATTATAGAAGGTGCACAGACGAATGTGAAAAAACAACCATAAACTCTACAAAAATTTTGGCAGCAACAAGACTGATATTTAGAGCAAAGAACACTGAACAGACATGAGTAGCTTAACAGATCCAGTAAGCAATTAGCAATCATATCTAGAGTTAAAGTCAGGAATTCTGTTACATATGACAGAACAAACACCCCTTTTGTTGAGAATTTTGGCAGCAAGAAGAAAAACTTAAGGAGTAACACGTGAATTGTAAGTTGTAGAAAATAGTGACCTGACAGACCTGCTACAAAAGAAGTAACCACCATCTGGGATTTCAATAAAAACTTTTATTTTCATCAGTTTGGTCAAGAATTCATACTGAAGGAACAGAAAAATTTTCTTCCAGGATTGTTGCTACTTCAAACTGGCTTCTCATTCCACAGCATGAAGACTAAATCATTTTTTTTTTTTGGGTTCAAACCATAGATAAAAGTGTTATTCTTTCAGCACTACTCAATTAATCAAGTTTTCATTTCTAGAAATTTAAATGTCTGCAGGATATTACATTGTGTTTGGATTGGGAGAAGCATAGAGGGAGAAAGGGCTAATTGAGTATGTTACTCAGACTCGGGGGTGAGTATGGGATATGGGCATGTGTCCAACAAGTCTATGCTCAACTTTTTGCAAGTTTTTCCTTATATCTGGAGGGTCAGACCTCCTTATCCATGTTCATCAGATAGGCACCTGACACAGGTTCTTCAAGGAAAATGAAGAGTCAGAGCAACATAGTAATTTGAACAATAGAATGTTAAAATGCTTTCTGTTTAAACAGTTTTTCTGCCTTATCCTTACTCTATTTGAGTCCAGCAAAACTGTCTACAGAATTTTGAAGTCACTAAATTCCCCTCCATCCCTCCTGCCCCCTTAATTATTATTCTTAATCATGATTTGCTCTAATCTTCATTTAGTTCCCAATGGCATCCTAAATAAATAAGATTTAAACTTAGCTAAAAGAACATTTATATTTTGTCCAGCTTATAGATAAGTCTGTGAGAAGTGATCAAGACCTACACTTCAATGTTTCCAACATTGAAGTACAGTTTTCTTAGTTTTCTAGTAGATATTTCCTTAACGCAAGAAAATGTACTTACAAAAGATTAAGCAGAACTCTCCATATCAATTAAGTCATAATTACAAAATAAAATCACTCATACTTGTGATCAAGAATTTCCAAATGAAAGCAGAGTTGGATCAAACATCTCTTGTCAAGGACCAATGGCTTGTCAGGTTAAGTATCATAATTTTTTTAAACAAGGTATACAAGCAGGGAAAGAGAGAGAGAAGAGGGAGTAGTGCAACAAAAAAGGTTCATCACCTTCATTACAAGAGTTACCGTGTTCTCAAGCTAATTTTCAGGAAAAAAAAAAAAAACAGTGTTCTCAAGCTATTTAGAAAGCAAAGTTCTTTTTCTTTTATGAAAAATCTGTAAAGCAAAGTTTTTTGTTTTTTTTTTTTTTTTTTGAAAGATGTGTGAAGCAAAGTTAATCACCTCATTATGCCTCAATGCTTCATTGAAGAGAACAATGCTTTCAGTTGGGCTGTATGACTCCAGTTTAACAGAAGTTTCCCCATCTTCAGAATGCTCTCGCCAAACATTAATTTGTGGTTGCATTTTCCAACTAAAATCTGGATTTGGCAACATCTCGTAGACTGATGGGCACTCAACCAACTATACATAAAACAAAACCATAAATATACAAAGGCTAATGAAAGTGCTAAACCAAAAATTGCTGCCATATTTCATCATGTGGCTATTGAGGTGGGGATACTAACAAATAACAATTAATGTGATTTTCCTGGATGTGCTCTATAATATGAACGAGATGCTAAACCAAACTGTCACTTTGCTCATAGCATGTAAAGTATTAACCACAATCATAAATAATATCGAAGCAGCAAGCAGATGAGTTAGTCACCATATTAAAGAACTGTAAGAGAATCAAGGCAGAGTTCACAAAAGTCAGTTTGAAGTACAGCGTGAAAGAAACCATTCCCAACATTGCATTCCAGGGTGCACAGGAAGCACATGTACTTATCTCAACAAAACAATTTCAAGCATCATGTAGTAGAAAATTCTCCCCAAATTCAAATGTCCTATTTAGTTTTATTTATTCCCTTAATTGTTGTGAAAATTAGAAGTAATTTACAGAAAATGTGAAAATCAGGCATAAAATTGAAAACAAATACTGTCATGAAAATATTTGGACATTAGAAAGAATTACTTCCATGTTTTAGACATTTACACTCTACAGGTAATAGGACTTATATTTCACCATACAGTAATTAGAGCAATTGCGACCATTGCATAAGCAGAAGCAAAAAGATGGTAACAACATAGTAATTTGAATGGTACAGGTGGCAGTAGTTGTGATGCTAGAAAAAAAATGGCTACAGTAATACAGTGTACATGATTATTTAGTTCATCTACCCTAAGTTACACTAAGTCAACATGTGTTTTGCATTTACTTTCCAACAATTCAAATTATTTACACTTTTAACCAGCAAAAACCATATTTTTCTTACCCAAAAAATACGGCTTGCCAAAAGCTTTCCTTAGTCAAGCTTACATTTCTCTTTATATCTCTATATAAAAGAAAACTTTATATTTCTCTTCATATAAACTGGCTTTTCAGATATAACCACATATCTAACCCAATTATGCCCAAAACAGCCAGCATATGACATGATTTTCCAGCTTTAGCTTCAAGATAGGCATTGAACACTTTGGAAAGAGTACCTTCACTAACATAAGCATCCTCAACTTAAATTTTTTGGGCAAGCAAATCCCTAAGCATGTCAGATAATTACTATCCATTACCAGAATATTACATGGGTTAAATTGATTGCTAATCTGACAAACAAAGAAGATGAGAAGCACTTAATGATAAATTTGTATCCATCTTCAACGCTTTTAAGACATCTTCGTCTTGAAAATCAAATATCCATTTGTCATATACAGGGCCAACCACTCTGAATTTAGAAATTACCAGTTGGTGCATCGTCCACCTTGATACAAAGAAGTAGGCTTCAAAACCTTCAACAAACTGTAATCCAGTTAAGAGAGAATCATTGACACATCCTGGGGCACCTGTTAAGCATATTTGAGAATTTGTGATAACCGATTGGATATTAAAGGTGGGATGGAGGGGGAAGTTATCCAACGATATTACAGGATGACTAGCCTTTGTCAATTTTGAGATATTGGTCCTTTTTGATATACCATCACATGAGACCAAGCACAAGCAAACTAGTGGGATCAGCACTTAGTTCAGTCAAGCAAAAGCACAAATTCAACCTTATAATCTTCATGTAAGGGAACCCTAAATAAAATTAGCATAATAAAAAACCACATGAAAGGCTGAATGACAGAAGTTGTTGCTAACACAAAAAATGTAAGAAGACAGATGAAATTGAAATAATATCATCAGGACTTCCACTACCAATCTATAGTTCAACATATAAAGCCAACTTACTTCATAGATGTAAACAAAGTTTGGAAAGTTAAGACACATGTCATGGGTTTACATGCTCAAGTCATAGCAGTTCGATAGGAAAATGGCAACATGAATTATTCATGTGGTGAAAAGTGAAAGCATAGGCAAGAATGATACATGATATTTTCTGATTATTCAATCAGTTAATTCAGCAATAAAAAGAAATTATTTGATGGTGCCATAATGAGTGGAGAACAATATCAAGGAGAAAAAGGAAATTGAAACAGTAATACTGTAAGATCCTGTTTTAAACTCAAAACAATGGAACACTAATAGTGTAAGTATTATAAGTCTTGAAAAATATATCAATATGTTGAATACAATTATCTTAGTTATATGCTGAAGATTAATTATAAAGGGAAGCGGGCATATGCATCTGCATAATTATCAGCCTGGCACTGCTTAGCATGATTGTCAATTACAATGTATCAAAAGTAGCTAAAAATCTGTAGCCAAAGAGAATATAAAAATCTCTGTTGCTAGTCTGTTTAACAATAAATTCATTTTCCATCATTTAGAAGGCATTATATTTCAAGTCATTCATGGGACACATTCTACCAACTTTGCTCTGCAAAAGATAATAAATTATGCGTGCCACTAAGAAGAGCAAGAACAAAACATCAATATATAAAACTTAAAGCAGTATGAGCTTTCAATATTATTGCACAACATACTCCTTTCATTTACAATCTTGGCAGCTCAGAAAGAAAAAAAAAATATCTTATATTTGTTAAGTAAGCAAAACTTTGATGGTGGTAAACCTCTCTTAAGTAAATTTGCCACTATTTATAATAATTAAGAACCAAAACAACCACTAAATGATGGCTGACATGGAATAGTTGTGGTTTCCAAATCTCTGGGAATGAAAGCAACGTTTCTAAAGAATCTAAAGTGGACATGTTTTTTTGAAAGATATTTGTCAACTCATGTCCATTGTATGTGCCTACATTTTGCACTAAGAAGCTGCAAAGTGCATGTTTATAAACTCAAATGCTTGATGTGCAGGAAATTACCTTGAAAAGGGCACGCAATAGTAATCCACTTATTTACATATTTGGAAAATACCTGCCAATGAACAATTAACTTATCACTTCTATCAATGAAACAGAATGCTAGCAATCCTCCCATTGAACAATATCAACTTTGATGGGAGTTCATTTTTTCTTCAAAGCTAACACGAAATTTATAATGATTTTCAACTAGTCACCGAGAGAAAAACTGCGCACATCATTATGAAGTGACAAGAAACATAGCACCAACAGTCCTCCCATCGAATGTGAGATAATATTAACTTTTCTGCCTCCAGAAGCCTTGTGTGCAGTTTCCAACTTAACTTTAAGACCTTCCATTAATTTGTCAATCCTGCCAATAGTTAACACGCATCCATGTAACCAAAACCTATATAGAGCAAGATCAAGGAAGTTCAAGTAACTTCCGAGCATGAACAGAGTATAAACACAACCAGATATAGTCATTTATATAACTAAAAATCTTAACCGAGTGGTTGAAAATGAGTTACCTATTGCTTTGGCGGAAATCATAACCATATCCAAACAATGTGGTTCCTTTCTTATACCCACATCCAACTAGCATATCAATCATATCATGAAAATGATACACCTCTGTCAAATGTATAAGTTTAACTAGCTGGAGGATCAAGAGATATGATATCAGAAATAAATAACAGATACTCAATCAAAGTGCAAGATAGGTGAAACAAAAAATAACTGACAAAATCTGTATATGAAGACAATTCAAAATTAGCTGCGATATCAAAAATAGCAAGAAGGGAGAGAACACTCGTCAAGACAAACCTCTAACAAATGAAACTTAAGAGGAGCAACAAGGGTTACAACTGTGCGCTGTCAGATGGACTCAAACAACTTCTGATTAAATGGAAAAGATGAATTTTCAACACTTGCTAGAAAATGCTCATGAATTTGACCCAAAAAAATGAAAATTATAAATTCCCAGAGATTGACAGAATACACTGAAGCTTTTTAAGAAACTTTGTCAGACATATAAATTAAAATTGAATTTGAGACACTAGCACTCGGCAAACTAGTACTTTTATCCAGCTTCTTAGGATCTTGAATATTCAGCCTCCACCCTGTTTAAAAATTCTGTAATAGATGTTTCATGGTTTGGACAAAGTCATGGTCTCCAATGTGGTATTTTAATTTTTTAATTGAATGCAAACAGAACCCTTCATTGTGCTTAAAGGACTACATTATTTCATCAAATGGCAGAATTATTAAAGAGAAGAGCTGATTTTACCCAGGAGGGATCCAGTATATCGATTGCATATAGCCCATAATCATCATCAGGGACCAAAATCTCGATGTCATCATCTAACGATTCAGTATAACCTGAAAATAACAAATCCATCAACTTCAACACAAGTGCTTTAATGCCAAGGAGAAGCTTCATTCAGACAAATCCAAACCAAAAATAAATAAATAATGATTACACGTATCCAATATTTAAAGGACAATATTACCAATGGTAAGCATACCCATAATTTCAAGCTTCCAAACGTTTCAAAATGGAATCAAAGGAATTAACCCATAATATTGTACAAAAAGTACCACATGAGGAACATTATGAGAAGAGGGGGAGCTGGGAAAGATCAAGAATAAAGACTTTCCAGTTAGAACAATCAGGACAATAAGGACTAATTATTTATCGTTAGAAAGAAACAATATGAATAAGTTTGTTGGTTGTCTTTTGTTGCTGAAGCTGCAGGAAGCACATTGCATACTTTGTGAAAGAGTCAGTTGAGTAGAGATATCAGGTGATGGAGGTTCTGGTCTAGGTCTCTATGAACGGTCCCATTGCTTATACAGGGCATTGTAAATTCCTATAATACCTGTTTCATAACCCTTGTGACTAAACGAATAGGAATTACAAAAAAGATGGAGGGAAATATCCAGACATAGAATCAATTATAATAAAAAAAAAATCCGATTCAGCTAAGATACTTCTTATTTTGTTGACTTTGGCAGTAACCAAACAAAAGCCAGCATAACAAATTGTCATACTTAATCTTTCCCTTCATGTTTTCATATCAAACAAAAACTTCACACAGAAAAACAACAAACTTCATTGTTATACAAAACCCAATTTTTATCCTTTCCCTCCTTGTCCTCCACTTTCCCAAGAACCAAACAGGAAAAAAAACAAAAACAAAAATATACATAACCCAACAGAGAACAGGCATTTCTATACGTACAAACAATGCATGCAAGCTAACGATAAAACAAAAAGAAACAAAGAGTACCTGTTTCAGGATTATAAAGAGACCAGAGCTTCTTCTTGAACTCCAAATCGGAAAACAGGATCCGAACCCAAACCCGGGTCTCGAATCCAAACTTCTTCCTCTTTGAATGAAGAATGGACCCTCCCATTCCGGAGACAAGAAGGACCGGGTCTAGATCAATTTCGGGCTCTTCGGAGCCCCGAGACCCGAAACATGGGCACAAACAGAGGTCTCCCAGCATCGTTTTTACTAAGATTTAAATTCGGGCTTCGGATCTCCTGGTTTGACCGAGAGAGAGTGTGTGTGAGAGTAGGGTGGCAGTTGCAATAATGAAGTGAGAAGTCTTTGAGTAGGTATATAGAAATGAGCGTCGGGATAAGACCAAGGGTGGCTTAGATTTTCGCACTTTTGCACTATTTGACCCTTATATTTCTACTTAATTCTTATATTGTCCTACTACTATTATTTTTGGCATGTGAGGCCAATGTAATGATTTGTTACAAATGATAACATTTTTTGCAAATTGGGGATTAGTGTTAGATATAGGTATGCATTTTGTTTCATTTTATTTACAGAAAATAGCTTCCCAAAATCGGGTTATATGTTAGATTTTATATATATTTTTGTAGGATTGATGATAACTAGTTGGAAAAAAAATGAAAATAATATAACCACCCATCAATTGTGTAAATCCAACTTATTTCATTACAAATATTTATTAAAATTGGCAGCCATTGTGCATTATTAAGAAATAAATTTTGTAAAATAACATAAATAAATTTTTTTTATGGAGTATATAATTTAAAAATAATATTATATATTTTTTATATATAAAAATATTTCTTATCAACTATAACTAATGGTTATGAGAACAAGATTCTCATAGATATGTTTCACACTAAATATAAAAATGCGATGTCACTCAATTTAAATACAAAAAATGCGAGGCGCATCTACTATATCAAACATAATTTTAATCAAGAATTGAAAAAGAGCTTTCAATAATGGAGTCAAGATTTTGTGATTGAGGGTGAACAAAAGGTGAGTCAAGCAGTGAGGTTTGAAAAGTAATTTTACCATAATAGGACTTATTTAAATTTTTAAGCTAATTAAAATTAATTATTAACTAATTATTGTAAAATATTTTATTACATAAAAAATTATTTTAAAATAAAATTATAAAAATATATTATAAAATTTTAAAACTTTTGAAAATAAAGACTCCTACGAACCTCCCATTTCCTCCGCCGCAGTGACTGTGATAGTAATCTAGTTTTCGTCACTTAAACAAGACTTCAAGAGATGAAGGACAAAAGGAAAATATTTAAAAAAGAGGTCCAAGTAAGCAAAAAAAAGTGACAGACGTTAACGGCTGCGACGTCTTTTGCCATACAGTTAGCTCGTTTGCACCAAACCGTCATAACTGCAAGGGTATATCTCTGACTCTCTACAACCGATAGTATATTTCCCGAAACTGCAACCGCCACTCTCTTGAGTCCGAGTCTGCTACCTAGACTCCCTAAGAAATCAGAATCCCAATTTTATCCTTTTCCTTGTCGGTGAGATCAAAATTCGTGAAACGTGGCTATATCTCATTAGCTGGATTGAATGGTCCCAACTGAGCTGCCTGTGGGCAGGGCTAAGGAGGGACAGACAAAGATTTTCAATTGGATAGGTTGACAAGGAATCGGAGCAGCATATCCTTTGGAATTTTGCATTTGCTAGAAACACTACAAAATCATTTCAAGACAAGAATTTAGTGTTATGAATGTGACCCACCACCAATATAGACCTTCGAGATTTATTATTCTACAATGTACTACTGAGACTTTGTGTACTACATTTGATAAGAATATAATTTATTTTCTTACATGAAAAATGTGGCCCACCACCAAAAAGTAAGCAATTTAATTAAGGAAGCAATGGATATACGTATATCCCATTTTTATACTTTGACAAGCTATCTTCTTTGATACAAAGTCGTTGGGAATGTGTGTTCATGAAAATGGTGGCTAGGGAGATTTCTTAAGCTGAGCGTGATTGCGTCGCCACCACGAGCAATTCACAAGGTGATCGATGGTCCAAGGGCAAAAGATTTTATCTACAATTGCCGAATAAGGCAGTCATAGAGATCATCTTCGGAGCTCAACTTCTTCCGGATTCATTTTTTCATTCATCCTTATTGAGAGAAGAGGTTTTGTGAGTACTGTTTAGAGGATGTTTATGTTAGAAAAATAATGTATTTCATAAGATTCAAACAATTCACATTGTTAAAGAACAAGAGAGTTAACTGTCTTACATATGAAAATCTATTATGAGCTTGTTGCAAGTAGCGAAAAAAGATTGAACTCGTATGCACACGAAATTGAGCTAAGTTTTGAAAAAACATAGATTCCCTCCTCTTGCGCATGAATATATATGTGGGTTGGGTTCAAGTAAATTTTTGTAACTTAATTTTATTTTTCTTCGCAGCCAGTGATAATTGAAATAGGTTTAATGACTAAGTCATTAATCTTATCTGACTTAATCTTAAACATCTAAAATTTTTCTTTCTTTTCAACCAACGATAGTTGAAATAATTTTAATGACTAAGTTTTTAACCTTATCTAACATAATCTTAAACGTTCAAAATATTTCTCATCTAACTTAATCTTAAACATCCAAAATATTTTCTCTTAATTTTAAACGTCTAAAATATTTTCTTAGTCTGTTGTTGTCTGTTACTTAATATTCCCTTACTTCGCATGAATATCTTCTCAGCCAATGATAGTTGAAATAGTCTTAATGGCTAAGTCATTAACCTTATTTGGCTTAGTCTTAAACCTCCAAAATTTTTTTTTCTTCTCAGCCGGAAATAGTTGAAATAGTCTTAATGACTAAGTTGAAATAATTTTAATGACTAAGTTTTTAACCTTATCTGACTTAATCTTAAACATTCAAATTATTTCTTATCTGACTTAAAACTTGTTTGGCTTGGTTTTTTTATAACTTAAATGCTATTATGAAGCTCTTATGAAAAATAATAACTTTTAGAATTAAGCTGAAGTTGTCTGGTAAAATTTTTTTTATAAGTTATAATTTTGATTAAAATTATCGAGTATTTTTTTTAGATAGTAATATTGTAATTATTTTTAACAGATGAAGATATTTTTAAAACAAAAATAAAAATTTTCTTCCATTTTTAAAAAAAGGAAGGAAAAGCTCCTCTTTCCTAAAGCTTTTTTTTTAAAAAAAAATTATTCTTAAAAAAAGTTATTTTTTTAAAAGCTTTTCAAAATTTATATTTAAACTCGTTTTTACTTTTAAAAGATAGATAAGCTGAAAAAAAGTTAGACCAAATAAGCATTTAGTTATAAACGTCTAAAATATTTCCTTAGTCTGTTGCCTGTTGCCTAATATTCTCCCTCTTGCACATGAATATCTTCTTAGCCATAGTTAAAATAGTCTTAATGACTAAGTCATTAACCTTATCTGACTTAGTACTTGTTTGACCTGATTTTTTTTTCAGCTTATCTATCTCTTAAAAGTAAAAGTCATGTCAAATATAAATTTTGAAAAACTCTTAAAAAAAGTAATTTTTTTTAAAAAATAAAATTTAAAAAAAGAGAGGAGCTTTTTCTTCTCTTTTTTTAAAAATACAAGAAAATTTTTATTTTTATTTCAAAAATATCCTTATCTGTTAAAAATAATTACAATATAACTCTCTAGAAAAAATACCCTATACAATAATTTTAACCAAAATTGTAACTTATAAAATAAGAAATTATATAAAAAAAATTTACCAAACAACTTCAGTTTAATTTTAAAAGTTATTATTTTTCATAAGAACTTCATAATAGCTTTTAAGTTAAAAAACAATTAAGCCAAACAGGTTTAGTAACATTCAAAATTTTTCTTTCTTCTCAGCCGAAGATAGTTGAAATAGTCTTAATGACTAAGTTGAAATTGTTTTCGCCTACCTTACTCAAAAACACACCAACCCTCTTTGTCCAAAAAATTTCTTATCTGATTTAGTCTTAAACGTTTAAAATATTTCCTGAATTTGTTACCTGATATTTCTTAAAAATCCAAAACATTCTGTCATCTAACTTAGCATCTTGATTTACTCTGATTTTATGTTAATTTTGTACTAATTTTCTATAACATTAACTTTTTACTTTGCCTATGAATACAGCCTACCTATTTCACTCAAAAACACACCAACCCTCTTATCTTCTCTAAAGCTTTCTCTGCATATTCTTTCTCTTTTTTTTTATTTGACTTATCTTAAATGTCCAAAATATTTCTGGAGTCTATTTACTATTGCCTGATTTTTCTTAAACATCCAAAATATTCTGTTATTTGACCAAGCATCTTGATTTATTTTAATTTTATGCTGATTTTATATTGATTTTCTATAACATTAATTTTATACTTTGCTTATAAATACAATCTACCTACCTGACTCAAATACACACCAACCCTCTCATCATCTCTAAAGCTTTCTTTACATACTCTTTCTTTATTTTCCTTACTCTCGTGTTGGGTTTTGATTTTCGAAGAAAATCTTTCTATTATTCGTGTTATCCCTTAATAATTTATATAAATTATAAAAAATAATCTGTTGAATCTTGAAAGATAGTCACTATAATCTTTTTACATAAAGATTTATATTATGAAAGAACGAAAATTAACTTTAAAGACAATAATTTCACAACTTAGACTTTCTACTATTTTACTTGCTTCATTATATTTTTCAATTCTTTCTCAATTTATTTTTGATAGTCTATATATTAAAGAAGTCTTCAAATGTTAACACCCTCCTCAGCTCTTGTCTTGGTCCTTTTTGATTAGACAATTTATACCTCATCATAGACAAAAACAAAGAATTAATAAGGATAATCAATTATAAGAAACAAGCAATTGTTAGCTATAAATCCTCCAAAGATTACTCACAAATGAGATTCAAAAATCCGTTATGAACCATCTTAGGTAAAATTTGCATTGCCCTTGACACAATGTTGATTTGAATAAGTCCCAAATCATCATATTGTAAGAGCAACCATTTGGCAAGCAGCCATCCACTTCCATTTTCCTAAACAACTCATATGCTTCATTTGGTAGCCCTTCTTTATAAAGTTCTTTCATCATTATAGTATAATTGTAAAAACTAAGGTGTAACCTCTTCACTCTAAGTGCACAAAATAATTTCTTTCCAACTCAAGTTGCCCAACCTGAGACAAGCCATCAAGGGGATGCCATCCTGGAGCATTTGCCTTGTCATAATGCAAACCATCACTCCCAGAAAGCCGTAAAAGTTTCATAGCGAAGGAACTTCCTAGACTATATCCATCACACTGCAACAGGCAGGTTAATGAAGAAAAGTTATGCATAAATATCAATGCACTTACAAGCCATAACCAGCCAAATCATAGGGATTTAATTTGCATGATAACTTTTCTGAAACTCAAGAAGACTAGAGTAGTTTTCACTTAAGAACCATCTGCATGCATTAACTACAAAACTAATTGCCTAAGAGGTCAGGATTGACACTAAAACAAAGTCTGTAAAATTTGAAATCAATTACATTGAAACTAGCTTCATATGAATCTACCATTGTTCCCAGTATCTGAAATAGTTTAAAGACAATGAAACAATTAGAAGAAGAATATAAAGGCCATCATTATATTTCTTGCAGATAAGATTTGCAAACCAGTACCTGGTAACAGAAATAACCTGGTAACAGAAATAAAACAACTGAAAAAGGAGCTCTGTGAAAAAAACAATGCACAAGAAACTCATTGTATCCAAATAACTAATAAAGGTGAAAAAGATTGCCTTCTTCCTCAATGTCAAGAAAACAGATTTGAGGGTAACTTCACTATAGTTACTAGAAATCTTTGCAGCATAGAAAAACAATTACAATAGAATGTACTAAACAAAGATAGATAAATAACAAGTCATTTCATGTTGACATTTTGATCATCTTCATACTTTCTCAGAGCTAGATCATGAATAGATTGATCTACTCCATTTCTAGACAATAATCCAATAGCATTGTTGCTGTTGAAGAATCAGCAGAAAATCCTTAATCAACCATCTCATGTGAAATTTACGTTGCCCTTGACACATAATCGTTTTGAAGAAATCCTCATATCATTGTATCGTAAGAAAAACTATCTTGCAAGCAGCCATTCACTTCCATTTTCCCAAACAATTCATATGCTTCATTTGGTAGTCCTTCTTTACAGAGTCCTTTGGTGTAAACATTGGGGTTTAACCCTTTGGTTATGAGTGCACAAAATAAATTCCTTGCAATTTTAAGTAACCCAACTTGACACAAGCGATCAATTAACATATTATAGTGGACTATGTCAGGTTCTAACCCACTGTTCTCCATTAAATGGAAAAGTCCCAGTGCCTCATAAATATGACCAAAGTCTCTCTACTTGGCACATGCCATTTATAAAAGCAGTCTAAGTAACAATGTTAGGGACTACATTTTGAGACGTGAGTTTCATTGCCTCATCTATCTATCCTTTTTAAACTGACCGTCATTATTTCAACAAGTGATGAGCCTCCCAAAAATGCATCAGCCAATATATTATAGGAGACAGAATCTGGTTTGCAATTGTTAGCAAGCATTTTATTCAATAATAACCATAACTTGGCAATCTCATCAAACGGCTTCAGCAGCTATTTTACCTTCAACAGACAACCCATTAGCGAGGGTGTCAAAGGTAACTTCAACATTTTCTCTAAAAGCCAAAACCCAAAATCCGAGAGGCAAGAACAATTAAGCAAAACAGTGACAGTATAAACATTATGTCTGATTCCTAGTAATTCCATTTGTCTCAACAGAGAAACAGCAGTCTAATAATGCTTCATTCTAACAATGGTAGCTACTAATTGAGTAATTTCCACTATAAAAGGGCGGGGACGGGTACGAGGCAATTGAACAAAGCAAGGCACATCTTCTACTTTGTGAAAGGATTTATTGAAAATGGGTACGAGTGGTAGAGAAAAAAAAGGTTTTGGAAATAATCAAAGAAAGCAGGAGGAGAACGAGTAAAGGAGAAGAAAGGAAGAGAAGTGAGAGATTGGGAGTTACCAAGTTGAACGAGACACAATAGCAAAGCAGAAGAACTGCTTTTCCAGCCCCTCGTCATCGTTATCTATTCTGCACTGCAAAAGATGAAGGAATTGAGGATTAAGAAATGCTTATACATATATATATATATATACATACATACATATATATATTATCATCCATACATATTTTTGTTGCCTTTATACAGTGAATTCTACAGTAAGGTACTGTAACGTGGGAAACTTACTTTGGCAAAAGGAGATGGCACCACTTTTCCGCATTATCTGCAACGTGGGTTTGCTTGGGGGGACTTGACTCCCTACTTTGCTGCATTTTACTTCAAGCTGAAGTAGTCCTTGGAAATTAATTTCTTGAGAATGGAAGGAGCTAAACTCATCCTTCCTCTCCATTGCCTTCCATTCTTTGGTTCATATAATCATATAAAACATATAGATAATTAAATATAATGCAAAGCTATGTCAAGGTTTCTTTATTTGCAAAATATGTGACCATCATCTCACTTGTTATTATATAATATTAAAAAATACGAGTGGCTTTTTTATTAATCAATATGCTTTATTCGAACAAAGCATCTACAAAAATTACAAATCATTAACTTATTAATTAATTAATCTAAGAGACTAAAGTCTTAAGTCTTAATGCCTAAGTGATGATTTAATCTAATTCATGATTAAGTAATCAATTAGATTCTCTTAGATATTAACTCTTAAAGTTTAAATTTTAATTATATAATTAATTAATTAATCGTATAATTTGTAATATAAACGTTAAATTATAAAGTATAAAAACCTTATTATCTTCTAGATCATTCTTCTCTTGATCTAATTTATTAATCCAAATGATTTAAGTCCTAATTCCTAACATTTAAGTGATAAACTAATCTATTTAAACAACTTAGTAACTTAATCTATTTATCCTAATAATTTGATTAATATAATTTTCATCATCTAAAAAATCTCTTAAAGTTTAAAATTTGTTATATAAATATAAATATATAATAATCCGTCTGCCTTTAAAACTTAAAAATTATAATAAATCCTAATGTCCTATAAAGCTATAACCCTTATCTAATTATCTAATTTCATCATCAAAAATTAAAGTAAGTCTCTCAAACCTTAAAATTTATAATATAAATATGATTATATAATAACCCTTCCCCCTTTAAAGCTTAAAAATTAAAATAAGTCATAATGTACTGTAAGGTTATAAGCCTTAACTAATTATTAATTATATAATAGTTTAGTATTATTCATGCCAATTTACAATTTGCTATTTTTAATCTTATTTATGCTTAAATTTGGTAGTGGAATAAATTCTATTTTGATATAATATTTGAAAAAGTCCTTGAATTAGTTAAGAAAATTTAAATAAACTATTATTTTTTTATTGTGTTTAATCAAATCCAATACTTTTATTTTGAATCAAATAAGTTATTATAATTAATAGTTGATTAATTTTCAACAGTTAAAATATTTCTTATTATCTTATATTCACATGACATTGACGTGGGGTATAAAATGTCACATGATAATGTCATTATATTATATTAATATACCACATTATCATCAATTATGATATGTTAATATGTTACATGATCATCAATTATAATATTTCAGCATGTTATGTCAACACCATATGGCATAAAATAGTAAATGGCATTTGGATTAAGTCAATCATTAATTATAAGAGTTAATTTAGCTCAAAATAAAAAGTATAAGAACTTATTTAATTCAAAATAATTGTATACTAGTTTGATTGAATACAATAAAAAAAAATTATTTAAAATTATTTAAATAATTTGAGAGTTTTTTAAGTATTATATTTTCTATTATACTATATGAAAACTTATGTCACATAGTCACTAATTCATTTTATTATAATATTGAAATGATTTTTATTCCTTTTATTTTAATGACAAAACAAATGTTTAACTATTTTTCTCAAAATAAAAGTTATATTAACCATAAGAAAGATATAATATCAATAATCATTTAAAATAAACTATTAAATAGATTTAAAAATTAAAAAATTTGGATTAAATTGATTAAAATCATATTAATGAATTAAAGTCAATTAAATGCAAAATTTTGTCGGATTGGTTAGATTTCTACACAAAATCAATTAAATCAGTTAATAAATATTTCTAACTAATTTAACCTTACATATTTTTAAAAATTTAAAACATTCAATTAAATCGATCTAAACAGAATTAACGAATTAAAGTCAATTAAATGGTTAAGTCCGTTAAATGCAAAATTTGGTAAGTTTAGATGGATTTTTACACAAAATCAGTTAATAAAATTTTCTAACTGATTTAACCTTGCATATAGTTGGATAAAATCAATACTTAGAACTTAAAGATTCGAGTAATTAGAATATCAAATAATAAAATATTACTAAATTCAATTTAACTCATTAAAATATATCTATGTGTGTATTTTATCAATAAAATAAACCCACTAGCACAACTTTCCAATTAATTTTAATTGTAAACAAATTTCCATTGTCAATAAAAGAAAATATGATTAAACAAACCTAAATATTTCCATATTTTAAAACAAAACTCACTTATGCAAATAAGCTTTTACATTTTTTTCTTAAGTATTGCAACTTCTATTCTCTTTGTAGTTAATATGTTACATTTTATTTTACTTTAAATAATTTATATATATAAAATATAAAATTTTGCATTTTGAAATTTATATAATTCCTGTTTAAATACATGATTTTTTTATTTTATAATGCACTGGCATCTTTTGCAATTGTCTTTTATATCATAATAAATAATAATAAATAAATACTTAACTAAATAGAGATTCACCTCTTACCTACTCTTTTTCACACATCACTTGCAGCTTACCACAAAGGCACGTGCCAAATATTTATATTTAAAACATTTGTTTAAACAGAAAATAAAAAAAAATCCTCAGGGGAATATAGGATGATTTGATCATTTGGCTTTTTGTCAAAAGGATTATTATTCTCTATTTGGTAGTGCGGTCTGGAAGCTCCATAAATGGTAACTCGTGAGCTGGTTTGGTTCTTTAGTCCCAAACCAAACCCCACAAGAAGTGAAGGGAAAGAGGGTCCCACTTCGAGTCACTCCTTTTCCTGAGAATTTGACTGTCACTTTCTCTGTCTGTCTATAACTTTATCGTGGTGTTGTTTCTACAGTTATAAATACTACTATACTCTGCTGTACTGCTTTAGACTCAGAAACTTACAGACGAAGGCTACAAGAAATGTAAAGAAAAAAAAAAAATCAATCCTTCCTTAGCAAGTTCAAAATTTTGTACGACCTTTGATATTCTCCAGTCCACTTTGTATCCTTTATAAGATAGTAATTCAGGTGCTCTCTTTTCTTCTTTCTCGGAAAACCCCGAGAAAACGAGGAAAACAGAGCATCTGCCATTGATAACTTGAGTTACTCATTGCTTTTTACAACACCTTCACATGTATATCTTCAACATTGCTCCATTCCTTGTTTATGTCCTTTGTTCTTTTTGATTCGTTGCTCCCTTTTCTTGGGTTGTTCTTGGATTTCTTGATTTCTTTGTCAGTTTATTGATAGTGTTTGAAAGAGAGAGACGTAAGGTGGGTTGTTTGAAGGTTTGAATTTGTTGGAGATTGATGTTGCTAGAGAAAGATAAGAAATGGGTTTTCTTAAATTTTTCTATATCAAAGCTTTATCTATATGTTATAATTCTAAATGCACATAGCTTTGCTTTTGTGGGCATGTGTTTACGTATGGGTTAATGTGTTTGCTTTTAAAGGCAAAATAGTAAGTGTGTCAAGTTGATCAATTGGCCAGTCATGGAGCCAGTTGATATGGAGATGGACATTACACAAGAACTATCTGCTGATTCTCTCCCGTTTGCCAGAAGGTTGTTCCTCTTTGTCTTTTGTTTTTATGGTTTACTGATGATCTGGGATAAATATTCTTTCTTTATTATATGTTCTTGTTACCCTTTCTTATCTCAAGAACTGATGAAAAGAGTTTTAATGTTTTCTGCATTTAATTGTTTTTGCAACAGTTATCAGCTTGAAGCTTTGGAAAAAGCTATCAAGCAAAACACGATAACATACTTGGAAACTGGCTCCGGCAAGACACTGATTGCCATCATGCTTCTCCGCAGCTACGGACACCTTATTCGCAAGCCTTCACCTTTTTGTGCTGTCTTCTTGGTTCCCCAAGTTGTCCTGGTTAAACAAGTATGTCAAATTACACATCTTCCTGTTCATATCATAACATCACTAGAAAAATAGGAGGTGTTCAGTGTGGTTTTTGATGCTGAGACTTTTTTATTAGTATCTGTCCCATGTATATTTTTAGCACATAGGTAAATTTAGGAAAGCTCAAATTCAGAAGCACGCAAATGGTCTAGTAGAGTTTTGTGGCTGTAATGTAATTACAGAATCCTGAAACAAAATTGAATTTGAGGATTATAGAAGTAGTGGACTTGGACTTCTTTTTCATCTTTTAAGTTTTGCATAACATCTTTGAGTTATTATGTATGGACATTAAACTTTAAAATTGAAAAAAAGGAAGCTTTTGATTTGTTGTTTCTCTTATTGTTTCACGTAACAATTAGCAAGCTGATGCTGTGGAAATGCATACGGACTTGAATGTGGGTAAGTATTGGGGAGAAATGGACGTTGACTTTTGGGATGCTGCAAAATGGAAGCAAGAAATCGAGAAATATGAGGTGTGGTCTTCTATATATATCTTACAATTGATATGGTAGTGATGTAGAGCAAGTACTTTCCTTCAATCCTCCATCTGGTAGATTATGCATATGCTATGTGATGTGATCCAATATTTTGCATGAGGGTGGCTAAAGGGTAATAATAAGGGTAATCATACTATACATCTCTAATTTTATACATATAATAATAAAAAAAATTAACCACCTTGGCTCCGCCATTGACTGGCTGCTTCACTGACTTTTTAATTCAATTGGATATCCTTCTCTTTTTGTAAAGCTTGGTTTTCATTTTTCTTTTATCTACTTCTATTTTTAGTTTTCATGATTTTAAGTTTATAAACTTTTCTTTGACTAGTGGCCAACTAATTTTTCAATATCCTTAAGCATTGTGTTGATAGACCAAAACAAAAAATGTTACTAGACAGCAGTTACAACTGGTGGTGATTGACATGGAATATCCGAGTTTGTTTGTTTCTTAAACTTGAAAGATATTGATTGCTCTGTACCGGTGATACTTGTGGAATAATGAAGGTTCTGGTGTTGGATGTATCTTTCTCAAATGATCACCGATACCAAGTAAGAGCCTGCAAGACACTTTTGTGCGTATAGAAGCTACCCTCCACCATTCTGACCCCTAGTTCGTGACACTTTCTTGACTCAATTTGTTTGGTAATGCTTTTGTCAGAAATTAAATTCTGGAGGATCACTTGAACTTCAGTCTGAAAAGGAGCCACGCAAAGTGTATTTAAGCTGTTGATTTGCCATCAAGATATATGTTTTAGGAAATATTTTGTGTATTTATTTTTTTAATGATGATTAACAGCAAGGATTGTGGTTAAGAAGTAGTTTGCATGTTGCCAAATTTTGTGAACTGTTATTAACTCTATGGTAAATCCAAACTTGGAATTTGTCCTGCTAATTAATGGCATAAGCATTACATGTTGCAAAAATGGTGCTCCACTTTTGTAATTTCAAGTCCAATAACTATCATCTTTCTAATGTTTGTTAGATTTGGCACATGAGCTAGCAATAACTTTTCTTTCTTACTGACAGGTGCTTGTGATGACACCTCAAATTTTACTTAATGGATTGAGGCATAGCTTTTTCAAGATAAACATGATAAAGGTTTTGATAATTGATGAATGCCATCATGCCAGAGGAAAACACCCTTATGCTTCCATTATGACAGTGAGTTGTCTTTCTATTCATCCTTTCTTCATTATATTTTAATTTTTTCAATTCTGACCATCATCATGGTTCTTATCATATGAAAATGCCAGTCTGATTCACATTTGGTCAAAATTACACCTTGGTGATTAGATGGCAAATGAATGAAGGAGGGGTTTTAGCTTGTCTGCATACTGCCTTGTTTTACGTTTTAGCATATTGATATTATGATATTTATCGAAGTAATTTTTCAGTATGGCAAATTGTGTAAGACTTTGCACGTAACTATGAACAATTTAATTGGATACTTGGGCAGCGCACACTTACAGAACTGGCAAATTTTGTTCCCTATCTTTTATAGTAGGATTGGTTTTCCTTCTGCAAAGCTATGGCCAGGCTAGGGAGCATGTTGTTTTATTATTGCATAAGTTGCATAGTTACATAATTGAGTGTGTTATTATTGGATATATTTAAGTTATTTTAATAATCTTTTGATGGATTAGATATGAATCATTTGCTATAATGAGGGAGTAAAGAAAACATAATGGGCATTTCGTTTTGGTAATATATTATCTCATGGAGTCAATCATACTCGTATTAAAAAACATTACTACATAATCGGCTATTTGCCATAAATGTTGTTTGGCTAGGGCAATGAGAATTATGCAGCTGAAAGTCGGTATTTCTTGTCCTATTTCTATTTAATAGTCAAACATCAGGTTATTGGAGTATGTCAGATGTAAAGTGTGCTTTTGAATTTTTTGGTTATTTTTGAGGATTTGTTTGCAATTACAGGAATTCTATCATCACAAATTAGAAGCTGGTGTATCTGATCTTCCTAGGATTTTTGGGATGACTGCTTCCCCTATAAAGTCAAAAGGTCATTCAAGCTTTCAGTTTAGTTTATATTGGTTATTTGTGCTTGCATTTTTATAATATTTGAATATTTCACCTGTGTCTATTACACCAGCGGCAAGCCCAGTTGATAGCTACTGGCAGAAGATCCATGAACTGGAGACAATTATGAATTCAAAGGTTGCTTTTTCTTTTCTGTTTTAATAAGATTATTCTATTTCAGTGTTCTTATTTTACAACTTCATCATGGAATGAAGTTATAAAAGTTTACTTAAGGTCTGCTGAAATCAGGACTGTTTGTTAATGAAAATAAAAATGCCTTGAGTTGAAGCAATTTATTGAAAGAAAATTGAAATGAAAGCTGTCCAAAATGTGTAAATAAAAGCCTTGAAGGCTGATATCATTCTTAAACATTTAAGTATTCATCGAGAGTAATTAGAGTACTCTGCAGATGGTCCTGTGAAATTAGTAGGACTTTGAGAATAAGTGGAAAAAGATATGAACCATGGGTGTTTACCAGCAATCTTGAAAAAAAAGAAATGACTTTCATGCTAAACAATAGAACTATAAGCAGTCTATAAAGTGGTTTTCTTTTTTTCTTCGTTGTTCTCTTTTAAGAGACCATGATTATTTAGAGATATGGGGTGTCTATATATTGTGTTTATCATATATACCCAATGTAGTACACATGTCTGTGTGTGTGTCTTTTACTATGTGATAATGAGACAAGAGATAAAATAAGGTAATACAATGTTGGAATATTTAATGGTTGATTCAAATCAGTGTTAAAATTTTAGCTCCTTGTCTTTATTTTTTCCTTTCAATTATGGTTTTATACATGCAATAGTTTTCTCTTAGTTGTTTCTGTTCCTGGTGGCTAAAATATTTGATAGACCTTTTTCAGTCTTATTTTCAAGCAAATCCACATATACCCTCCAATCCAAACATCAATGCTTTGATTAAGTTTATCATGTTTTACCATTTCTCAGTTGTTCCACGCATTGTATTATTCCATTTCTCTTCATTGCAAACATGGTTTTTAATCTTTTATCAGAAGATGTTTAATCTTTTGCTTTAGCTAATTATGAGTGTTAATATTTACTCTCAAAGTATACTCTTCACTCTCAGTTTCACTAAATTCTGTTTTGTTTTTGCTTCAGTCTGAACGTGTAGATGGTTTATGTTCAACTAGCATGTTAAACATTCCACTAAGTTCTTACATAATTTCACTCTATTTAAGCTATGATACTCATGACTATGTTTAAGGTTCTTTTATTGGGTTAATTACACATTTGGCACTCGAAATATGTCAAAATTTAGAAATTGGTACCTGAACTAAAATATTGTGCAATGTGCTCTCAAAACTTTCAAAATGTGTGCCAAGTGAGTCCAATAGTTAACACTGTTAGTCTAATTTGCTTAGGTGGCATTTAGTCAATAAGAACATGCCACGTGTTTGCCACGCATGAAATGTAGAGTACTAAAGATTATTTTTATTTTCAACATATATGACATATGGCAACTCTTTGTACATTTTAGCAAAGTTTGGTTAATGAATTTGTAAATTTAACTCTTCTTTTATTGTACACAATGTCCCTTGTAGTTACTACCCTTTCTATGTTGCCACTTGACACACATTCTAACCTAATTAGTGCAAGTGGTTGAAATTAGAGTTTGTTTTTATCCACCTAAATAGTGTTTCTTCTTTCATTAGATTTGGCTGGATAGTTTATGGTTTCTGCTGTATTATCTGTTGTTTGTCAGTTCTAACTTCTAAGGAAATATAAATTAAACAGCTTTATTTTGTTTTCAACTTTGGTTATTTGGAATGTTTAGACGGTTATTCTTCTCATCTATAGGACTTACACATATCAAGGCTCGACCCTTTTTTTTTGACCTTCATGTAAATGGGATAGTCCTCTGGGCAATCCATTTTTTCCGGTAAATATTTTTCTCGTCTTAAATGTAAAATTTAAAATAAACTATCCAATCCTAATAAGGGTTGCTTCATGTATTTCTTGCTCCTTGTACATTTTTGTGTTATATGCTTTTTAGCACGTGAGTTTTTGATTCATAGATTTTTATTATATATCTTTGCATTGCTTGCCTCCCCTTATGGTTTTGTTTGTTTGGGACATAATTGTACCGTTATAGGAAGATTACCATTTTAGTACTTACATAGTATGTTTTCCCCTTTGAAGGTGTATACGTGCATAAGTGAATCTGTGCTTGCTCAGTTTGTACCATTTTCAACTCCAAAGTTCAGGTTTTACCAACATATGGAAATACAATATGTTTTATATGCACGCTTGGTAGAAGAATTGAATGTTTTAAAGGTAAAGGTGTGTATAATCTTTGATGAAACTTTTTCTGTTGCCAGTTTAATTTTAGAAATTTCTTGTGTCTTAATAAGGTTTATATGATTGATGACTTTTCAATTGTTACTAAATTTTTGGAATTTTTAATGTGATTGGTGAATCTATAGTTTATGCAACTTGAACTGAGCATCAATACCTCTTTGCTTGATTATAGTGTCAACAGATCTAATGACATAGGATAGATTTTGGTAAATCTTCCAAAGCGGCTTCTTTGGTAGCTTAGCCTAGAAAAATTGGGGATTTTGCATCTAGAAAATACTAGGAAAGGGAATTGTTTCTTTGTTGTTTCTTTTGAACCTGATCATTTGGGAGTTGAGAATGTTGGGACTTGGGAGGCTGGATGGGTGAAGACTGGTTGCTGGAGTTGATTGGCAGCACTGAATGTTAAAGATTTCTGTGTATTATGTGAAGGGAAAGGTGAGTGGAAGGCTGTGACACTATGATTGTGGTTTGGCAGGTTAGGCTTTCGTGATTAAGGAAAACAACACATCCGATTATGTTCATACTGAAAAGGGAGTAAAAAAGAGAGCAATTAGTCCACTGACTGCAATACGTCATGGATATAACACATTTCTCAAAAATATGATACTTCTGTGATATGCCATTGAACAAGATGTTTTATGTATATTTATTTATGTATGTGGCCTTTTGTCATTGGAGATGCATTAGAACTTATGATGGTTCCATCTAGCAAGTTTTAGGACTCCTAACTAATCACCACATACTTAAGCTCCGCGAAATAAACTGTCTTAGGATGCAAAGGGGAGGAATAAAGTTGTTTTCTCATGGAGTTACCATCTATACTTGTGGGTGTTTTACGAAGTTTGAAGGCCTGAATGTGATTCTCTTGTCCCTGGTGCTTATATTTCAATATACTAGGCTGCTTTGTTCTATTAGGATGCTGACAGTAGACGCACTGCTTTTCAGCATGAATGTTCGTTGGACATTTTGGATCTTGAAGCTTCTGCGGCAGAATCTACTAGAAAGAAAATGTCAAAGATACATGCAGCTTTAGTGCATTGTTTAGATGAGCTTGGTGTCTGGTTGGCTTTAAAGGTACCTCTCTAGAATGTTATGCTCACTTAAATTATTGCTGACAAAGTGCCATAAATATCACTGAGTCTGTGTATTTGTAATAGGCTGCAGAGTACTTGTCATGTTATGAAAGTGACTTTCTTCTGTGGGGGAAACTGGGTGTGGTTGGCGAGAAAATTGTTAAGAACTACAGTTTGGTTGCTTGTCAGTTATTTGAAACTCGCATACCATCTGGTACTTCTTTTTCCTCTTATTGTAAATTGATGAGCAGTTGGTTAATCATTTTTCTTAAATATTGTCTTTGTTTTTGATTTCACCATATAGGTCCAGATTGGACCATTGCTAATAATGTTAAAGCCAGTGTGGACGCTGGGCTTCTTACCACAAAAGTTTTCTGCTTCATTGAATCTCTTTTTGAATACAGGTAGCATGATTGTCGATTGGAAAAATATGTTTAATGCAGTTTGATTTGTTGTAATGTTGTATTCTTGTTCTATCGGTTAATTATGTGCTAAGATAGTATTATTAACCTTTAAAATTTTTGCATTCTGCTCTCCAATTACTTAAAGTATATTTTAGGAAGAAACAATGATACCTTAAATGCAGCAAAGATTTTAAAGAATGCTTTCTTATGTGTGTTTTACTGTGGTGCCTACTTTAGCCTAAACAATGCTTGAAAGGACTGTACTTTATCTTGGATGATATTTTAGACCATAGAGAGTTGGAGAGAACATAAGAATTGTAAGAAATGGCAACTGAAAATGTATTTAACTTAGATTTTATTTATTTTAAAACATAAGTAACTTAGTGTAATGAGTTCATCAAATGTGATTATAGATTTTGTACAGAAGGATTTTTAAGAATTGAATATGATGAAATTGATCATCAAAATTTGTTTCTTTCAAAGGCTTCTATAAGATTTCTATCCCCTTATCTCCAGCTCCCTTTTTTTTTCTTTGTTGTACATTATATCTTCTTGTTAAGTTCTCTTGTGTGCCACATCTCAGGGAGTTGAAGGACATAAGGTGTATAATTTTTGTGGAAAGGGTTATTACAGCTATTGTGCTTCAATCACTATTGAGTGAACTGCTTCCAAAGCACAATAGCTGGAAGACTGAATACATTGCGGGAAATAGCTCTGGATTGCACAGTCAGACGAGGAAGAAACAAAATGAAATTGTGGAAGAATTCCGCAAAGGCATGGTATGTTATTATGTCATGTATGGTTGAAAATAATGTATTTATTGCCAGCTGCATCTCAATGATGGAATCCCTTTTTTGCAGGTGAACATAATTGTTGCGACTTCAATTCTTGAGGAAGGATTAGATGTTCAATCATGTAACTTGGTTATTAGATTTGATCCTTCAGCAACAGTTTGTAGTTTCATACAGTCTCGAGGACGTGCTAGAATGCAGAATTCAGATTATTTATTGTTGGTGAAGAGGTAATATCATTCCTTCCCTAAATATTATTTCTCAAGATTTGAAAATCTTTATTACTAGTGCTACCAATGAATAACTTATTTCCCTTTTTTTAGCTAGATATCATTAAAATACCTTAAAATTATTACATTATCACTGTTGCTAAAAGTTTGGAAATCTTATTAGTTTCTTCATTTTCATAATTATTGTGAGAAATCATATTGTGGATCTTCTTATGTCCTTAATTATGGTTTTGATTGATAATTGTAGTGGAGATTTTTTTACACATTCTCGACTGAAGAACTATCTTGCAAGTGGAGATATAATGAGAAAGGAATCTTTATGCCATGCATCCCATGCATGTTCTCCTCTTAGAAATCACTTATATGAGGAAGAGGTCTATCGCGTTGCAAGCACTGGGGCATGTGTGACTCTTAGTTCTAGTGTTGGTTTGATACACTTCTATTGCTCTCGTCTTACGGCAGATGGGTTCGTGATTATTAGTTGTTAGTTATTGTATATTCTAGTAATATCTTTTTTTTTCTTTTGATTCAGTTAAGTTGTTATTTTCATTATGTTCCATGGCTTAATGTGTTTGCTTCCTTTTGCTTGTGTTTGTTTGTTTTCTCTAGGTACTTTAAACCAACTCCAAGGTGTGTCATAGACAAGGAAAAGGGGGTTTGCACCCTCTATCTGCCCAAGAGTTGTCCTATACAGACTGTTTGTGTCCAGGGAAATATTAAAACCCTAAAGCAAGAGGCATGCTTTGAAGCATGCAAGCAACTCCATGAAATTGGTGCTTTAACAGATAACCTTGTTCCTGATATTGTTGTGGAAGAGGCTGATGCCGGAGAAATTGGTAATAATTATGCATTGCCTTCATATTTTCTAATCTTCAGCGACTCATGTATATAATTTCAATATATTTTAAGATGTTAAAACAAGTATCTGACTTTTGTTTATCTTATGTAATTATGTGATCTGTAGGGAGGGAACCTTATAGTGATGATCAACCAATTTTCTTTCCACCTGAACTGGTGAATCAGTGTTCACACAAGTCCATGAAAAAGTACTACTGCTACTTAATTGAGTTGAAGCAGAACTTTGATTATGAGTTTCCTGTTCATAACATCATGCTTCTTGTGAGGAGTCAGCTTGAAATCGACAACAAAAGCATGGGTTTTGAATTAGAAGTTGATAGGGGTTTTTTGACAGTTAACTTGAAATATGTTGGACTGATACGTCTTGATCCTAGCCAGGTACTATATCTGATTTGAATGTTTTAATTTTATTACTGTTGTCAGGTGGTAATAATAGAAAATACAGTAATGCGTTCATATTTAACATTTTTCCCCTCTTTGCACCATATCATCTTGGCAGGTTATCTTGAGTACAAGGTTTCAGATTGCTGTTTTCAGAGTTCTTATAAATCATAAAGTGGAAAAATTAACAGAGGTGTTAGGCGACCCTAGGTCAGGGAATAATTCTGATGTTGATTATCTCCTCCTCCCATCGACTTACTTGGGCCAGAAACCTGTGATTGATTGGCCATCAGTATGTTCCGTCTTATTTTCTTATGAAAATGTTTGGAAGGATCATGTGAGCTGTAATGCTGGTATGATACAGACCAAAAGTGGTCTTCTATGTGCTTGCATGATTGAAAATTCGTTGGTCTGTACTCCTCACAATAGTCATGCCTATATTGTCAAAGGTTTTTTAAAAAATTTAACTGCAAATTCACTTTTGAAGCTGAGGGATGGAAGTGTAATGACCTACATGGAGTATTATGAACTTCGGTGAGCATGTTTTGTAGTATTTTTTTTAAGAATTAATGTGGAATATGTTATACTTATGTTCCTTGTGAGTAAGTCGATTCTCTCATGACATTGCAGGCATGGTATCCAATTATGTTTTAGTCAAGTATCTTTTCTTGATGCGCGACATGTTTTCCCTGTGCACAATTACCTTCACAGGTGCAAAAGACAGAAAGAGAAAGGTATGTTGTCTTCTAGATATTAGCAAGATAGCTGTAGATTATTTTTGAATCTTGACACTGTAAAGCAATTGAATTCGACTGTTAGGAATAAGTTTTATGTTGGAGGTTTTGCTGGAAAGAAAGGTGAGATGGTTGTACAAAATGTACGGTACATAATTGGTTTAGTCTTTTGACATGTTCAATTGGTAAAAAAGAGTGCACTTTTCATCTAATTTCTTTTTATCATTTACCTCATAATGGTTCGGGTTATTTTAATTTTATTTTTTGTTTTATTTGTGTTGCAGAATCAAGTAATGCATTTGTAGAATTGCCTCCTGAGCTTTGTAATGTCATTATGTCTCCCATATCAATTAGCACGTTTTATTCATTCACATTTATTCCATCAATCATGTATCGACTTGAGTCGTTGCTTCTTGCTACCAACTTGAAAAAGATGCAACAGGATCATTGTGTGCAAAATGTTGCCATTCCAACTATGAAGGTGCGCTAGTTTGCTTCTGAATTCTTTTTATTACTATCATATGTTTTGTACTTTACACAATTTATTGAGAACATCTTAAAATTATATAGTGATGTATCAATCAGTAGGTAGTTTCTTCATTAAAAAACAAATACAAAATATCTGGATTCTCAGACACGACTGAGGATTGATATCTTATTTTTATATTTAATTTTCTGCTTATTTCAGTAGTTCAGGACAGATAATTTGTCATCGTCCATTTCTATGCGACTATGAATAATCTGAAATTCAGCATCTAAATTTGAGTTAATTAGTCAATATATATGGAATTACCTCCACAAATAGAACAGTATACTTAGTATGTATAGAAGATTTTAAGTCTAAATGAAGCAGTCTTTGTTCTTTCACAAGCAAAAGAAGAAAGACTTACACATGGTTGAACCATTATTATAAGAAATTTTTTATGTTACTTGGAAGTAATTTCCTATGATGGAATTTTGATCCTTGTGATATGCCAGCTTAAGTGCAGCTTTCTATATGTTGTCTAACTCTTTGCTTCACCTTGGCAACTATGCTTGGTAGGTTTTGGAGGCAATTACCACCAAAAAGTGTCAAGAAAATTTTCATTTGGAATCACTAGAGACTCTTGGCGACTCTTTCCTCAAGTATGCTGTGTGCCAACAGCTATTTAAAACACATCAAAATCAACATGAAGGCCTTCTTAGTATTAGGAAGGAAAAAATTATTTCAAATACAGCTCTTTGTATGCTAGGATGTGACAAGAAACTTCCGGTAAAATTTCTTTTTGCTATTCATTTAAGCTGGCATCTATTTTAGAGTTCTGCAGTGCCATCAGATTTTGAGTTTTAATTAGAATGTTACAGTCAATACATTTTGTTTCTTGGTTACTATTATTTTTAAGTGGCTAGCGAATCTCTTCAAATCTATGATATGCTTTTCAAAATTCCTCAAACTGCAGGGATTTATCCGTAATGAGCCTTTTGATGTCAAAAGTTGGATAATTCCTGGTTATAATTCTGGAAGTTATGCATTAAATGAAGAGACACTGTGTAATACAAGGAAAATATATGTTAGTGGAAGAAGAAAGTTAAAGAATAAGAAGGTTGCTGATGTTGTTGAGGCACTGATTGGTGCATATCTTAGTGTTGGAGGTGAAGCAGCTGGAGTATTATTTTTGAATTGGATTGGTATAAATGTTGACTTTACAAATATACCATATCAAAGGCAATTCAAAGTGCATGCGGAGAAGCTTGTTAATGTCCGGGTTTTAGAGTCCTTACTCAACTACTCATTCCAAGACCCTTCTCTGTTGGTGGAAGCACTAACACATGGTTCTTACATGCTTGCTGAAATTCCAGAATGTTATCAGGTTAGTCTGGAGATAATTCTACTAAACTACTGTGCTTTTGATAATTCTGCTAAGCTACTGTGCTTTTGAAATTCTGTTAAACCACTGTGCTTTTATTATACGAATGACATATGAATGGTATGATGTTTCACTATTCTGTATCTTAATGATTTATGGTTCTACATAGCAAGTTCTGTTCTCTGTTGGGTTTAACTTAACTATAATTTTTTTTTTTCTGTGCAGCGGATGGAATTTCTAGGGGACTCTGTTTTGGATTATCTTATTACTCTGCATCTTTACAGCCAATATCCCGGGATGTCACCAGAATTGTTAACTGATCTGCGTTCAGCTTCTGTGAACAATGATTGTTATGCACTCTCAGCTGTGAAGGCTGGATTGCATAAGTACATTCTCCACGCTTCACACAAGCTTCACAAGGAAATAGCAGAAACTGTTGAAAGTTCTAAGGAATTATCAATGAAATATACTTTCGGGTGGGAATGTGAGAAGTCTTTCCCCAAGGTCTGTTATTCGATGTTTACCACTCTTGACTTATGTATTTACATAGCAATGCTGATTGTCTGTTTTGTGGTATCTTTTTTATGCACTGTAACAATGAGTTTAATTCTACATAGAGGAGTATTATCAATTATAATAGCAACCTGTTTATGCTACAACTTCAGATGAAAATTTTTGCTAATAACAATAATTGCGCTTGGAAAGCAAGGTAAAAGTTGATTTAGTTAACATGAGTTGGAACATATGGTACAAGTTTTGCAGGAGAGCTACAGGGTTGATCTTGGATTGGCTTTTGAGATTTTTGTTCTTTGTGGGAATCTTACTATAATACAATTTTGCTAGAGAATTACAATAAGCTTTCTAGAAAGAATACCTGATAATGTATTTACTTCTAAGAGTTAACCTATGTATATTTTCATCTTTGTTGGCTGAAGAACACAGGATTATGGGTTCTTAAAAGCGTTGTTTTGTCATTATTGCAGACTTTGTACATAAAATCACATGCTGTAAATTATTTCAAAAATGTTTCTGGCATTTATCTAAATATTTTTCATTATTTTCTTATCAGGTACTTGCTGATATAATAGAGTCACTTGCTGGGGCTATATTTGTTGATTCTGGGTACAACAAGCACACAGTATTCCAGAGTATAAGGCCACTATTGGAGCCCCTGATTACTCCCGAAACTATAAGGGTTCACCCTGTGAAAGAGTTAAATGAATTGTGTCAGAAGGAGCATTTTGAACAAAGACCAGCCACTGTCTCACACGACAATGGTATGCCTTCCATTACAATAGAGGTTGAAGCAAACGGCATGGTATTCAAGCACACATCATCAGCTTCTAATAAGAAGATGGCCAAAAAACTGGCTTGCAAAGAAGTTTTGAAGTCCCTAAAGGCAAGCCTTGGTGGGCCCAAATTTGGGTAGATTTTGTCTGCCAAGAAGACTTGATTGAGTTTATGTTCATTGATATATGTACCTCTATGACTATTGCTTAAATGAAATTCGGACCTAATTCTTTGACTCATTGGTAAGTACTCTAAGAATTAGGTTCGAATTTCTCTTTTCCAAAAACCGTATATAAATAATCAAACTTTTAATTGGTCTTTTTATTTGGATTAATTTTTTTATGATATTAATAGGCATATGAAATCCTTTATTAATGTGTCATTTTTTAAATAAGTATTTTTTAATCTCACATCATGTATTCTTCCTCATTACTTAGGCAAAATAATTTGATATTTTGGTTTAACAATTTGAAGAGATTCAAACCCACTTTTAACATTAATCATAGACAAATCTAGTGTTTGTTAAATATTTTTTATCTCAATATTCAATTTATTATTTTGTTTAAATAAAAATGTAAAATTTCGAATGCGATCTGTCTAAGAAAAATCAATGATAAAAATTAGCAAATATGAAATTTGAAATTAATAGTTTCGAAGTAAAGATAATCTATAATAAAATATAAATTTAAATTCTTTAATTTTAGTAAATGATAATTTACTAACTCATGAATATTCTTTTAAAAATGGATAAATTATACAGGTTGCAGTCCAATTTGGATAAAATAATAAATAGTAATTTACTAACTTTTATGAATTAATTATTTTAAATAAATAAAATTATAAAATTGTATTTTAGTACAAATAAAATAATAAATTGAATTGTAAAATAATAAATAATAAAAAATTTTAGAATTAACCTCTGGAGTGACATGGCATGACAATGGCAATGTTGGATTGACATGGCATTGAGGTGGCTGTTGACATGGAAAGTGCTGACAACATTTGACACTGGGTGGCGGGTAATCTTGTCAGACTACTTTGCCCTGTTCTTCTCTCTCTCTCTCTTTCTCTATCCATTTCCAATTCCATGACTTTTGTTTTGTGGGTCAGAATAAAAAGTAGAAATACTGAGATTGAGATTCCAAAACAAACTAAGAAACTGAAGCTATTTTGTTTGTGTGGTAATCCCCAATTTCCTCCACAGCCGAAATGAAAGCCGTTTTAAAGCCTCTGATAAGCTTAACCACCATAGTTAAACCACCCAGACCATCCTCTTTTTCTTCTTACGCTAGCATTAACAAAGTTCCAGTTTTGTTCTCACTTGCTCCTCTTCTCACTACCACTTCTTTTTCTTTCTCTGCAATTCTCTCTGCCCCTTCCCGTTTCACTTCTTCTGGTAAGTCAATTCCAACACCTTTTTCTTTTTTCTTCTCGTTTGGCTGTAAAATGTTGAGGTTTCAATACGTTTCTTCAAGTTCTGCTTAGGAAAATTTGTGGGTTTATTTCATTCATATTGTCTGCTAATGGTTCCTTACAATTCTTCTAGTAAGTTAATTCTAACTGCTTTTTTTTTTCTTTTCTATAACGGGTTTTTCTCCTTAGGCCTTAAACATTGAGTTTCCTATATGTTTCTTGGAATTTCTGCTGAGAAAATCTTGTGGGTTTCATGTCATCCATGCTGTATGTTTGGAGTCTTTAAAATTCTTTTGAAACGTTATTGTTTTTTCTTTTTTTTCTTGTTTTGGCCCTTTTGAAATTTACTATGGTTGAGTTTGTATCTTAAACTTTTTATAAAGGATACCCTCTAAAGTTGTAACTTTCTCCGATGAAAACAAAGTATATTTAATTGAGGATGCTGCCTTGTTAATCTTACTTTTTATGTTAAAGCATTTCTACGGTGTGACTTTGATATTTAGCTTACATGTTTTCTTTTTAACTTCTTTTTCTTCTGAATTGACTCAGTTATATATGCGACCCCGGAGAGCCAATTGACTGAGGGAGTAGACACCAATACAAGAGAATGGGTAATGCAAGGTATGCTTAACTCACTAATTTCCAGTTCATATATTTAAGCTAAAATAATTGGTGTCTGTAAAATGGTGTATGATATTGGCATCATTACAGCTCATGTGTCAGAAAACAGTAATTATCATTTTTTACTTAAATTGGACCGGTTCTGTTACTGAATTTGGAATGTGAATCAGTTTGAGTATGCTCATTTATTATTTTATTTTGTGAATTGAACATATACTGGGTGTGAAGCTGTGGGAATGCTTCCTTGGTTTTATGGTCATTATCACTGCTTTGAAGTAGTAGGTTTTAATGCAAATAAAGTTCTTGATTTTGTAGGTGAGGTTCAAGAGAGCCATTCTGATGGCCAATGGTAATATCATCATTTTGCAAATGCTAAAGGCTCTAGGCCTCCTTCTTATATCGTGATGTTGGAATTTGTGCCTTAACGAAATCCATTAGGAGACAGAATAAGCTAATCAGCTAAAGCTTTAGAGTATGCTATTTCAAACTGACTCTAAGAGCTGATTAGCCCAGGAATCTCAAACTAAAAAATTTGTCAGTTCCAATTTAAATATTTAGATTCACCTATTACATAATCTTTGGCTTTTTCTGTTAAACTTTGATTTCTTAACCCTTTCCCTTCATCAAAATTGGGTGAAACTATCTAAATAGCTCAGGTAAGTTTTGCTGGCTTAGGATTAATCTGCAACATTTATCCTTTTAGGGCTACAATTGCATGCTGTCTTGTACATTTTAGCTTTCAACTTGCTATTTCTGCGCCACTTTCTTTTCAGCGACAATCCTGATCCAGTATTTTCGAGATGATGGATGCCTTTCATGATTTTGTTTGAGTGTTCGTTGCAAATACTCATAATTTAGTTTGAATACTTGGGTTTTTGTAGCCCAAACAATATTTTTATTTAAAGCACCGTATCTCAATTGTTTAGTTTTTAACAAATAAAGACATTGTTGTAGTTAGATTGTTGAACAACTAAGGATGAATTGTTTGAGAGTTTGGAAGACTAAACCTTAAAGAATAAGTCAAATTAAAGAAAAAAATTTACTTGTCTACCAGAGAAAAATAAATTTCTGATACAACTGAGTGGGTTGATTAGCCTTTTACATCTCCAACCAGAACCTCCTGCTTATGCCCCTTGATGCGATACAAGTGGGATTCACAGATTGCTGAGTGCTCTAAGCTCTTGGTGTTTTCTGACAGATTTTTATGCTCTAAGGAAGGATGTTGAAACTGCCTCAGAGCGTGTTGAGGAGATTATAGCATCGACTGGTCTGCAGCTACTAGAAAAGGAACTTGCAGATTTAGAATCAAAAGCAGCTGATAGCTCCTTTTGGGATGATCGTGCCAAAGCTCAAGAAACTCTTTTGGCACTGACTGATGTCAAAGATAAGATAAATTTGCTCAATGAGTTTAAAACCAAGGTATTGAATTTCTTGTTAAGAAAAATACAGTAATTTGTGCCATTCTCTTTCAGTACTATTAGCATGTGCTTCAAGCATAGTTTATCACAATGGACTTGACTTGACTTGTTTGGTTTATGCTTCTAAAGCACTCTGCTTTTAGTTTTTTGTTCAGGTTAACTCTGCTTGTCAATGCTTGAACCTTTCTCCAAGTTGTTAGGTTTTTCTATGAAAGGAGTCAAAATAATAATACTTTCCCTTTCAAAAAAAAAAAAAAAAAAAACTTTGCTTTTGAGGAGTCTCATCAACGAGCTGGTGAAGAATACCATCTACTGAGTTCCCTTATTTATTTTTTTTCTGAAAGATCTGAATTCCCTTATTATAGGTCTCCCAACTGTCCTATATTTGTTGCTTTGGGTCATATGTTTATCTAATATGATATCTCTTCATAAGGAAGACTATTAAATTAGGGTTGATGAAATTGAAAATGCCCAGGCATGAAATCCGGATAAGAGAATTTAACATGCTTTCATAGTGAATTATGCGTGTGAGATTATGCAATTGAGCATGGAGATATTGGTGTAGGATAGTTTATTGAGTTCAGTGGCTGTAAGAGATTTAATTCAGCAGTGGCCTTTTTTACAAGAAGATGCAAGAGTTGTGTTTGGTCATTCAGAGTGATATTAGGATCCTTTTGATGGGATGACTTGTATAGATCCATGATTGTTGAAAATTATACTTTACTTTTGAACTAAGAAACTGATTTTGATGGAAAATGTGCTATACTCTTGGAAAATACTACTTCCTTAGCATGCCTTCTTAATATAGTGAGCTGTATGTCATTTGCTGGATGCAGGTTGAAGATGCAGAAACTATAGTTAAGCTAACGGAGGAGATGGACTCCATAGATGCTGCACTTCTGGAAGAGGCCGTCAGTGTCATCAAAGAACTCAATAAGGCATTGGACCGATTTGAGTTGACTCAACTTCTTTCTGGTCCCTATGATAAGGAAGGGGCAGTCATCTCTATAACTGCTGGTGCTGGAGGCACTGATGCACAGGTAATAGTGTTTTTATGTGGGTAAGGCAACATGAATGATTTGTGTTTCTTTCTCATCAGATAAAAGAACGATGTTATAGCTGCAATGTTAGATAGGGTAGTGTAGGATTAGTAAATGGGGGCTGGGCATTCTTTGATGTCATGCAAAATTTTTGTGAGCATCCCAATGTAAAATAAAGAGTTAATTACACACATTTAGTACCAGAAATTTGACAAAATGTACAAATTGGTACTTGAAGAAAACAGTGTACAATTTGCATCCTGAATTTTTAAATCCTGTACCATTTTAACCTAAACTGTAACATCATTAACCCAGTCACCATGTGGTGTCTAACCAATATTATCACGTCATGTGTACATCACATGGAACCATCAACATCCTTTTCAATTCCAATTAAACAATAAAATGTTTTTTTTTTTTTTGCATGAACGGTAAATATTCCTTCCAAGCCCAACCAATTGTTGAGTGCAACGTGGCTTCCGTTTGGATTTTTCACAAAATATTTAGCATTTTTTGGTTAACATGTGGTGTATGCTTGACGTCATTATATTGGTCATAAGCCACGTAGGTGGGGGTTGATTGTCTTAGTGTTTGGGTTACGTGGTACATTTTTTGAAAGTTTGCACTTAAGGTACCAATATTTACATTTCGCTATATTTTGGGTACTAGATGTATAATTATCTCTAAAATAAATGGGCAAATAGTTGGTGAGGCCTGGCTTAAATATAAGGGCAGAATAAATCTGAAACAAACTAACGCGAGATAGCACCACTTAACACTTTTAGAACAAGGAAAACAAACAAATAGGAAAAAGTGGGACAACAAACATGAATAAACAACAAGGGAACAAAAAGCATTGCCTCTAAGACCATGTTGGGCATCCATCTTAAAACCAATTTGCAATAGATAAATCAGCCTATCTTGAATGAAGGTGCAAGAAACTAAACCTAAACTGATGTGGGATGCTAAAATATACTTAGCAGATTAGCTGAAGTAAAGGTGTATGAAGTAGACTTTAATCATAGGGCTTACAGTTGCTCTAGAAGAGGGCAAATGTTGAACTTCTCTGGGATGAGAAATTCATATAGTATTCTAAAGATTTTTCAGATATAAGGGTTTTGTCTAGTTCTTCTACATCTGAGGTCCAAACCG
>NW_018397259.1:3656851-3658056 GCF_002168275.2 Theobroma umbraticum | reverse complement strand
GAGGAAAGAAGGAAATAACATGCCCTTTCTAGCTGGGATTATTCAAAGTTAAAAAAACTCTCCTCTTCCTCTTTTAACATCCAAGAGGCATCCTATTTTGACTATTCAATTCTTGGAGGTGCTTCAAACAGGATGAATACCAACACATAGAGCACTGTGTAATGGCAATGATGGTTGTGATGATATGCAAAACTTTGATTAAGCTTATCAAATTCACTGTACTTAATTACCTGTTCTAGTCACCATAAATTCTTAGAACTTAATTTAATATGCTTCTGTATGTAGATTTCAGAAATGCCTGAACATGTTGTAATACACCCTTCTTCTCCACTAACATCTCAGTCTCCAATGATTTCAATCTAAAATCAACCCATCCTCCCCCACAGCAAAAAACTTTACATATTTGCAAATAAATGAACTCTTCACACTCTAAGCCGAGTAAAGAAAAGGTAACTATATCATTACAGTGAATATTTAAGGCCATGACCTTGTTGTATTTCTCCAAGAAAAGATTCTCATTGCCAACCAATGAATTTTTTTTTTTCTGAATACACATACTAAAATTTCTTTTAAAATATCATAAAAATTTCCAGTAAATCTTCAAAAGAACTGAAACTAAAAGAGCAGTGAGGTGGAGACCTGTGCAGCGAACAGTAACACCAGTGGGGATGTGAGTAATCCGAACAGCAGTTTCAACCTTGTTCACATTCTGACCTCCTTTCCCTCCTGCCCTTGAAAAGGTAATTTCAAGGTCTTCCTCAGGTAGTTCAACATCCACAGACTCTTCAGGGAGAAGAGGCATGACTTCAACACCAGTAAAGCTTGTCTGTATAACCTCGTGTCAGAAAATGTACATTAATATAATTAAATATATAAATAGGGAAAGACAAAGACAGTGAGGAAGATTCCAGCTACATTTTACATAGAATGCTCTTTTAGTAATCTACATGTGTTTTACTTAATATTCCAAAGTTCAAAGAACAGTCATATTTCATTCTCAGCATGTTACCTACAACTTTTCCTGTCTTTGAGGAAACACTTCCCAAGATGATCAGAGGTCATCATGAGAGAAAGAAAAAGCACACAGATTTGACCTGGGAACTAAATATGAAAGCGATGCTTGCACCTAAAGATATTAAAGAAAAACTTCAGAAAGGGTGGGGTTTTCAATCAAGCTTAATCAAATAATTGTCAAATTGACAACA
>NW_018397259.1:3597216-3656751 GCF_002168275.2 Theobroma umbraticum | reverse complement strand
TAATTCTTTCACAAACATTTATTTAAATGTGAAATATCTTAATTAATATTTTCAGAAACAAACCACAAAATATGTTCCCTAAGAACAATTCACACAATCTGAAACCATTACATATTAAAAGAAAAAAAAACGAAAAAGAGACCGTATTTTAGTTTAATGTATCATATTCAAATTCTTTTACTATTAATTAACTTTTAATAAATAAAGGAATATTCTGTAAAATATAATTTTGCTTTCGCTGATGAATATAATTCTTCTTATATAGTTAATTTTGAACAATTGTGTATAAGTTAAAATTTGTTCCTAATTAATTGAAGGATGAGTAGTGAATATGACAAAATAGTAAATTTGGACTTTTTTACATAAAATAAAAAGTTACAGCACTGAAATTATATGAGTCTGATAAGGTAAAATCCAAGTTGGAGCTGGTCTACATTAACAAAAATGTCGACGAATATCGTAATTCTCTTTTATTTCTTGATCTCTCTTTGACTTTCTTCCATCTCAAGAGAAGATGAATCATGGGTCAATGTAAGAAAGAAGCAGCTCATCATGCGCCATTGGAGTTCCTTTATACGCCGCTATGGCGCCGGCTTACCCTGCTAACGTGCGAGTGCAAGCCCCTCCCGTTCCAAGGCATTTCTTCTCCGAAACAGGAGATACTGCAATACTGATCATCGTATCCCTAATGACCAACGGTTAAAGGCATTTCTAGCTTCAATATCTCGGGATCTGGTGAAATAACTGCCGATTGGGACGTTGGATTCTTGGCAAGAAACACCCTTACGGCGTCTTTTGGTCGACATATTCGTATGAACATGCTGTTGTTTCTGTTTACTACAAGAAGGCGTGTTCCCAGAAATTCGTCTTCAATGTCGTACACCGCTAAGGCTGTCGCATTGGGTAAAAGGATTGATGACAGCCAAGTTGCAGATGCCATTGCAAGGGATTGGTCACAAGGAGTTGTGGCCTTCACTGTCAGATTGCTGGACGTATCAGAAGGCTCTGGAGGAGATGAAGACAATCTGAACGTCACCTGCAACGACAATAAGGTTGAGTTTTCAGATCATTCAAGTAGCCAGGGGACAGTGTAGGTTGGGCCGCAAGTTTCTCCAAACGATACTGATCAACAAGCTTTTACTCGTGGCTCATCATTAAGATAGCTTTATTCTTCACCAATTACTATTCTTCTTCATATATTATTGTAAGTTATTTTGGCCTTTTGGGTCATTTAACAGGTTTTTATGGCTTTTTTAATTGTTACTGTACATTATAAAATGCTGCCAGTTTGATCTTAATAATTATGGACCATTTGATTTTATTTTTTTTTTGAAAATCAAGAATTTCATTATAAATGGGAAAGAGTTCCCAGCGAAAACAGAGGGATTGTAAACTTATATATTTTACAAACAAGACGCATTGGCTCAAGCCCAACGTTGGTAGAACAAAAGAAAGAAAAATCAACCCTGACAGGTTCTCAACACAACCCCGCAGGCAACCAGACCTGGCATTCAAAAACTGCTGACAGAGGCTGGACATAAGACTGTATAAGACATAATCAAAAATCCTTTTTATATTCCCCTATCAAAATAACACAGCAATGCACCACCTATCTTCCATATCACACGACCATTCAACAACAGAGGAGACTCAGCTGGGGAGGTGACGATTGCATTTTCCAAGTCAATAGGGAAGGGTGACTCAAATCTGGTTGAACTATTAGCAATCAAGGAGCCTTTTCTCATCTTTTCAACGTCTAAATGGTGGAGGAGAGTAGACTTAACGGTTGAAAGTGATTCAAAGAATGTTGTAAAATGGGTTCTTGAATCTAACACATCACCATGGCGCATGAGAAAATGGGTCATAAGTATTGAAAAACTGAAAAGCAAATGGAAATCGGCATGCGCAAGATATGCTGCGTAAAGTTAACAACCTAACAGAAAGTGGTGTAAGCAAGTCAAACGGGATGCTATTAGTATGTGAATGATATTTCATTTAGGAAAATGACATTATCATGTAGTAGATGACATATTTAAAGATATTGTTGGCTATATTTTTTAATTGTTGACTCGATTTTTAGTCTTTTGTCTAGCAACATGTCTTAAAATCATTGGTTTAGAGATTTAAAACAAAAAAATAAAATAACTTAATTGCTAAATAATTCCTAAAATACATATATTTAGGGTTCTTAATCAATTGAGAAGACAAAAATGCAACTGAAGCCGTTTTCTGGTTAGATCATTAGGTTTTGGTTCCTAGAATCTTTGTTAATTTATAGTAACTTCAACTCATTAATCTTTCGTATAATCAATTTTTCTTGTGAGATTCCCACTAGTTATGGTGAGCTTCACCACCTTCAATATCTATGTCTTGATTATAGTCTTTCAGAAGGGACTTTACCTTTGGGAAGAGGGTTGGGAACATGACGGGCATAGGAAGACAAGGTGAAAGACGACGGCTGGAGAGTCTTTACTCAGTGTTTGCTGACAAACTTGAGTTAGAGGCTAATGTGGATGGCGATTAAAAGAGCGATTGAGGAATACGGTAGGATCGTTGACGTTTATCTTCTGAGAAGATCCACGTAGGATAGAACTAGAGGTGCCAACTTTGCCATCATTACATATCGAGAGAAGCACGAAATGGAGATGGCTTTGAAACGGGGAACCAACAGTGGACTGATGAGAAGTGGATTGTTGGTAAGAAACCCTAAACCATTGAAAAAGAACGCAAATGAAGAGATGAAAGGAAGGATGGCAAAGCAGAACACCCCATCGACCTAGAGACAGAGAAAGCTTGATGGGAAGGTCTTTCAAGGAGGTGGTAATAGGAGAGCATAGCAAGGACATGAAAGACGACGAGAAAGCAATGGAGAGTTAAAACCACAAAATATAATTCTTTCACAAACATTTATTTAAATGTCAAATATCTTAATTAATATTTTCATAAACAAACCACAAAAAAATGTTCCCGTAATACAATTCACACAATCTCAAACCATTACAAATTAAAAGAAAAAAAAGCTTATTTTAATTTGATGTTGTATGTTCAAATTCTTTTACTAAGAACTTCTGAAAAATAAAGGAATATTCGAAAAAACATATTTCTACTTTGCCAATGAATATAGTTCTTATACAGTTAAATTTTAACAATTTCGAAAGCAAATTAATTAAAAGTATATAAGTTAAAATTTGTACCTTTCTAAGTAGTAATATGTTCCACATATATGATCACCATATATAAAATAATAAATTTGGACTTGTTTACAAAAATAAGAGTTACAACACTGAAATTATATGACTCTAATAAGGTAAAATCCAAGTTTGACCTAGTCTCTAATTCCTACTACATGAGCAAACAAGTTTGCAGCGAGTAGGAAGTTTGAACTTTGTTGGAATTAAGCCTTAATTAAAACCCTAAATATAGATAATATGCTCTCCGGCGCAACCACTGATTGCAGTAAAATAATAAAAATAAAAGTCGGCGAAGATCGTAAGGCTTTTTCTTTTTTCTTGATTTCTGTTTAATTTTCTTCCATCCCAAGAGAAAATGAATCCTGGGTCAATGGAAGAGAGAAGCAGCTCATCCTGCGCCACTGGAGTTCCTCTATATGCCGCTACAGCGCTGGGTTACCCTGCTAATTACGTGCGAGTGCAAGCCCCTCCCCTTCCAAGGCAGCTCTTCTCCGAAACCGCAGTTACTGCAAACACTGACCATTGTATCCGTAATGACCAACCGTCAAAGGATAGAGGATTATGGCTAATACCGACAATGCTGTTCATTTGTTTGATGCTAATAGTTTTTTTCTCTGTTCAGAAATCATTACCGCGCGGTCCTAAATTCGCACTATTTTCCCTATCCGTTTCTCGTTTCAATATCTCTGGATCCGGTGAAATAACTGCCGATTGGGACGTTGGATTCTTGGCAAGAAACCCTAACGGCGCCTTTTGGGCGCCGCCATCGTATAAACATGCCATTGTTTCTGTTTACTACAAGAATCAGCTCCTCTCGGCAGGCGTGTTCCCAAAAATTGTTCGTCTTCCCAGTAAGAAGACAAAATCTTACGCCGCTAACGCTGTCGCATTGGGCAAAAGGATTGATGACAGCCAAGTTGCAGATGCCATTGCAAGGGATTGGTCACAAGGAGTTGTGGCCTTCAATGTCGGATTACTGAACAAAGCAGATGGCTCCGGAGGAGATGAAGACAATCTGAACGTCACCTGCAACGACATTAAGGTTGCGTTTTCAAATCATTCAAGTAGCCAGGGGACGATGTTGGTTGGGCCGCAAGATTCTCCAAACAATACCGATCGACAGGCTTTTACTCGTTGCTCATCATTAAGATAGCTTTATTCTTCACCAATTACTATCCTTCTTCGTATATCATCGTAAGTTTTTCTTGCCTTTTGGATCATTTACCTCGGCTATCTTCTTTCTCTTTTTTGGGTCCTATGTAGTGGTTCATCAGGTTTTTATGGCTTTAAATTGTTACTGTACATTATAAAATGCTGCCAGTTTTTCTCTCAGCCAGGAAACCGCTGCCAGTTTGATCTTGGGGACCATTAGATGTTTGTAATTATTCTATCAAGTCAGATATTTCATTGATTAATCCATTTTTCAATTAATATTTTTCATTTTGAGAAAGTGTTTTGAATTATTCTAAAATAATTAAATGGCATTTAATTTGCAATATAAAGAAAAATCTTTCGGTGATTTGCAAATTTAAAACTTCACCTTCTTCAATCAAGTCCAAGAACTCAACCGCTTGATGTGTAATAGAGAACTGAACAGATTGATGTGTAATAGAGTCGAAAATAGAGTCCCTATCAATATTTTTTATGGAGGTGCAATTGGCATAGTAGTCTACTTCTTTGAAATGTTATCTTAAGCTTAGGGAGTACGGTTATTATTAGTACTGTCAAACTTTAATTCTTGATTTTTTTCGTATTTTTCTTAGTTATAATATATTAATTTATTTTTTTATTTTATTTGTAACCAAGTTTATTATTTGGTTTTACAAGTGTGATGTTAGATAAATGTCAAATGAAAACCTTTTTTTAAGGATATTTTTTAAGTGAGATGAATAGAGAGAAATTACCTTTTCAAGCTTGAATTTTGTCATCGAGTAATTATTTGTAGGTAAAAATAATATTTTCATAAATGCAAACCCTAGTATGAGTAAAGATAATATTCTCCGAGTCCTTCTCTCACAAACTTTCTCGAAAAGTCCCATTATCGGAGCCTCGACTTGTATACAAAATATATCGAGATGTTATGACCTTTAAATAATACATGACGTGTTATAAATTTCAATGTTTATTATAATTTATCATTTTATTTTCATTTCTATTTAATACTTTTTATTTTATTAATATCTTTTTTTTGTTCTAGAGAAATATTCATTTGGATTAAAATTTTGAGATTTAACACTTAAACCCTCCTATTATACTAGTAGAGTTTTAAGAGACTATGTGGCCTAGCTTTTTTCTAACTTAAAAACTATTATGAAACTTTTATGAAAAATAATAGTTTTTAAAATTAAGTTAAAGTTTGTTTGTTAAATTTTTTTTTATAAGTTTTCTTATAAGTTATAATTTTGATTAAAATTATCATAAAGGGTATATCTTTTTTTGATAAGGTAATATTGTAATTATTTTTAATAGATGAAGATATTTTTAAAATAAAAATAAAAATTTTCTTGCATTTTTTAAATTCCCTTTTTCAGCCTGCTTCCTGGTCCCAAATTCACTGTTTGCTGTGGCAGAAAGGTTCTCCAACGTGGCGCCGTTTAAACCTTTTGAAATTCAATTGAGCGGCACCTTAAAATTTCTTTCTTCCCTTCTTTCTTCTCCTTCCTTTTCTTCAGCACAGCCTCTCGTCCTTTTTTATTTTTATTTTTTATTTTCTAACAGAGAAACTTTCCCTTTTTTAGCCTGGGGATTTTACAAGTGTTATTTAGAATCGTCCACTTAATTACAAATCCCTTCAAATATTAGTTTGATTTGATTTGATACCATATGATATTTTATTACTATGTATTGAAAAAGTGAAAAAGTTTTATGTTAATGATTTAATTTTGAAATCTTATTACTTTTTCAATTATAATGAATTTAATCTTTAAATTTATATTAAAACATCAATATAAAGAACATTGATAATAAAGTTACAACATTAATTTCATTATTTGAGAAGATGATAATATCACGTAGTAGATGACATATCTAAAGATATTGCTGATTGGAATTTTTAGTTTTTTATTTTTTTATTTGGTAATATGTCTTAAATTCATTAGTTTAGGAATTTAAAATCAAAAATAGAATAACTTATTTGCTAAATAATTCCTAATCTACATTTAGGGTTCTTAACCATTTGTGAAGACAAAAATGCAATTGAAGTCGTTTTCTAGTTAGATCATTAGGTTCGATTCCTAGAAGCATTACTAATTGACAACAGCTTCAACTTATTAATCTTGAGTATAACTAGTTTTTCCAATGAGATTCCCACTAGTTTTAGTGAGCTGCAACACCTTCAATATCTCTGTCATGATTATAATATTTTAGAAGGGACTTCACCTTTAGGAAGAGGGCTGGGAACATGACGGGCATATAGGAAGACAAGATTAAAGATGACGGCCGGAGAGTCTACACTTAGTGTTTGCTAACAACCTGAGTAAGAGGCTAACGTGGACCGCGATTGAAAGAGCGTTCGAGGAATACGATAGGGTTGTCGACGTTTATCTTCCGAGAAGATCCACATAGGATAGAACTAGAGGCGCCAACTTTGCCATTGTTACGTATCCGGAGGGCGGCTCTGAAATGGGGGAACCACCAGTGGATTGATGGGAAGCGGGTTGTGGTCAGGTGAGTGAAACCATTGAAAAGGAACGCGAATGAAGAGAAAAAAAGGAAGGATGGCAAAACAGAACACTCCACCGACCTACAGACAGAGAAAGCTTGATGGAAGGTCTTATGGGACAAAAGAGCAAGGACAGGAAAGACGATGAGAAAGCAACGGAGAGTTAAAACCCCAAAATATAATTCTTTCACAAACATTTATTTAAATGTGAAATATCTTAATTAATATTTTCATAAGCAAACCACGAAAAAATGTTCCCCTGATACAATTCACACAATCTCAAACCCATTACAAATTAAAAGAAAATAAAGCTTATTTTAGTTTAATGTATCATATTCAAATTCTTTTACTATTAACTTTGAAAAAATAAATGAATATTCCCGTAAAACATATTTTTACTTTTGTCAATGAATATAGTTCTTACTATATTCTCTATCCGTTTCTCGTTTCAATATCTCTGGATCTGGTGAAATAACTGCCGATTGGGACGTTGGATTCTTGGCAAGAAACCCTAACGGCGTCCTTTGGTCGACGTATTCGTGTAATCAGGCCACTGTTTCTGTTGACTACAAGAATCAGCCCGTGTCGGGAGGCGTGTTCCCAGAAATTCGTCTTCCCAGTAAGAAGACAAAATCTTACACCGCTAAGGCTGTCGCACTGGGTAAAAGGATTGATGACAGCCAAGTTGCAGATGCCATCACAAGGGATTGGTCACAAGGAGTTGTGGCCTTCACCGTGAGATTGGTGGACGCATCAGAAGGCTCTGGTATAAACGTTGTGAACGTCACCTGCAGCGACATTAAGGTGGCGTTTTCAAATTATTCAGGCAGCCAGGGGACAATGTTGGTTGGGCCGCAAGGTGCTCCAAACAATACTGATCAACAAGCTTTTACTCGTTGCTCATCATTAAGATAGCTTTATATATTTTCTGTAAGTTTTTTGCCTTTTTGGTAGCTTTTCAAGGTTTTTATGGCATTTTAAATTGTTACTGTAAGCCAGTTTGATCTTAATAATTATGGACCATTTGATATTTCTCATTATTCTATCAAGTTATATATTTCATTGAGGGAGATAGACATATGTTTATTATTTTAATGAAAGGTCATCTTGGAATTATATTTTTCATTGAGAAAGTGCTTATTGTTTAAACCACTTCTAAAATAATCAAATAAACATTTAATTTGAATATAAAGAATAATCTTTCTACGTTTTTCAAATTCATTAAAGCTTCACCTCCTCAGAAAATTAAGGATAAAAAAAATTTGTCAGCTTGATATTTCACTATGTATTGAAAAAGTGAACTAAGTTCTGTGTTCATGATTTCATTATGAAATCTTGTTATTATTTCACTTGTAATGAATTTAATCTTTAAAGAAAACTGGTAATGAAGTTGAAAATTTTGTTTTTTGTTTTTTGAGAAGTAGAAATGACTTTCATTAATAGAAATTAGCATATGCTGGTATGGCTTTAGGGTACTAATAGAGAGAACAAATGCTTGGATTCCTTAGCAAATAGAGTTGATAATTTTTCATAAAACGCGACATGACATAAATATAAGGTAGATATTTAAGCGAGTTTGGGTTTAAATTAATTGTTTTTTATGTTTTAATAGTGTCAAATTCTTTTGAGATTCGTCTAAGATATGATTAGTTAAAGTACTCTTATAATTTGTGGCTTGTTTATTACCCATTTATTAATTATGTTCATGTGTGGTATAAACACGTTTAGTACCTAATTAAGACACATTTATCGATATATTCATATAAATATTAATATTTTTACGTTGATTAATATTTATTAATTAATATTGACTTTTATTAAATTTGAAAAATATGATTATATTTATAATTTTTGATTGTAAATTGAAATGATATAACTATATTTTATTTGTACATATTTTAATTTAATTATTTTAATTGTTTAATTGTGTAACGAGGTAATAAATTGTATAAATATTAATAATGTCGTACAAAATTTTTGACCCGATATATTTAATAAATATATTAACTATTGTGTCGTGTTAGATATTTATTAAATGTATTCATATGTGTATTTAAGATACTGACACAATTAAATCGTATCATGCTTGTGTTTATTCATATAACTTTAAATATCTTTATTTATACAACACGATTAAAATACACGAATGATCAAATCTAAAAAACAACCACATAGACAAACACTAATCATAAACTTACATTCAATACAATTTCTCGTAACATAACAGCACTCCCATCATTCAACATAGGCATACTTGTTTTCTCCCTTTACACAGCCACTTGAGCCACAACATGGGCAGCACAGGTTCCATTTAGCATAGTCCTAGGGTAAATGTCATATGATCATCCATTATTGCAACCTACCCCGTCTTCAACAAACAGCTACCAACAGCATAGAGCCACCACAAAAGCATCAAAGATTTTACTTCGATTCATTTTTAAAGGGACGTAGTCAGAGAGATGACGCGTGATGAAATTAATCATTCAGTGATCTGTTTTAATTTAACACAATCAACCCTTGTTTCATGAGTTCCTCTTTTATCGCAACCTCACCCCTCAAAACTTGTCACAGAAATATTTCAAACTTCGAATGGAGTCGATCTCACCCATAGTGGTTTCCATATGTCTTCGTTCTTTCCTTCCATTCACTTCCTTACAAAAAGCTTTTGTATTGCCACTTAGAATACCTTTCCATATCAATTTATTTGTGTTCAAAAACTTTTCCATGAAAAACATTAGAAGGGGTTTCTATTGAATGAGTCCATTGAGTAAGTTTCCAGTAGAAAACTGTGTCTTAACTCAATTATATGTGGCCTTCCTATTCTAACCTGTAACTGCTAAGACATTTAAGGAATATATTGGAATATATAGAAGTCAACACGTATTAGATATCAAGATGCACTTCACCTATTCTGGCGGATAAGATGCCCGGAGTGAGAGATGATTGTATTGATTGTAGTATTAAGTCTGAGGGCATTGGGTATGATGATGGCTAGGCTGGTTGGATGATACCAGGGTGGTCCTGAAGTGAAGGTCATTGGGTATACGATGAATGGCTAATCGAAGTTGCTGGAATATTTTTGTATGTTCTGTTTGTGGCTTGTGTATGGGCTTTGGTTTTGCTTGCATTTGTGTTGTTGATGTTGTCTGTGTTCTCTGTACTGACCCCAACTCTGGTTGTGAACTTCTCTCTTTGCTATTTTTTCATTTCTGTTCGGACTGACTCTGGTGGCTTTTGTTGTGCCATAAGCTGATGTGTTCGGGGGGCTTGGAAGAAATGGTGTCTAAGCCTTGATCCTTGAGGTGGAATTTCTCTGGTTGTGATGAATGGCTTGTTGAAGTTGCTGGGCGGTCCTTGTTTCCTCTGTTTAGGGGTCGTATGGTATTGGGTCGTTGGTTAAGCTCAATTGCATTTGAGATAAATTTCATGCGCCATGGAACTTTGCTGTGATCACTCACCCAGTTTATGGCATTGGTGGAATCGCTTTCCACTTGCAGCTGATGAGTTGTGGCCAATGGGGAAGAGAGGAAGAAGCTGATTCTGTTGGCAGACTGAACGAGGCGTCCCTTTGTCCTGGTGTGATCTGTTGTTGAGGTCGCAGCCATGTGGTTCTGATTGTATGTCTGGTGGTTTTCTATTAGTCTAAAGGGCAGATATTCTACTCTATTTCTGTGTTTTATTCTGTAGTTTGCTCATTCTCCTATGCTTATTATAAAGACTTGGTTTGTTTAACTCTCTCTTGGTACCTTTGAATAATTGCCTTATTAATGAAATTTTATGCTATGAAATGCAAATAACAAACAGCTGTTACTTCCCCGATTAGGCCTGTAAGTATTGCAATGTATAAGCATTTCATAAGTTAGATATGGTACTCAAGTTCATTGAAACATTCTACGGGTTTATATCCCAGCTTAGTTTGTTGCTATAAGGTTGCTTGGAGAAGAGGGTAATCAACATTACAGGCCAAATGCTCATTTGAGTAGGGATTTCAGGCTGCTGACCACAACATGTTATACCCGTAGGCCATATCTAATGCGATGCCAACAAACTTCTGCTTCAATGCTGTTGCATGCTGGTGGAGCTATTTCTGTGGGTAAGTGGTGAACGGAAATTGGGAAATAATGAAGAAAAGTTTAAGCTGAGTTCCAAAGACGAAAGGAGGTTTTTGTTAAGGTATTCTTCTGCCATATCTACCAGCTATGAGCTGGTCTTGATCACAAACAATGATAACTAGCAAAGCCTAAACTTAGGATTGTCTCCAATGGAAATAGACCATGGAGAGAAAGTTTCAAATACCTAATGATTGTTTGCTCAGTATATAGATCATAGCATGCTTAATGTAGTTTAAAGCATTGAACTGCATTTACATCATTCACTGCTTACTGTAGTTTAAAGCCTTCATCATGCAGGATGTCTTTCCATTCTTCCCAAAAAGAAACAGCTGAATTAGCTATTTGCTACTGATCACGATTTTGACTGCAATCCAATAGCTTTAGCTCTCCTCTTTCCTCGACTACGAACTCTGAAAGAGAGAGAAAGAAATATAGACAATAAAAAATCCATTAGTGGGGGTTTCAAATAATTAAACTGAGGATTTAAATCTGGAACTTACTTAGAATTTGCATGGGATACACTTGATTTATCTGCAAGGCTGAGGGATGCAAATGATCTGGACATGATATCATCTTCCCGGCCAACACTCTGCATAAGGCAGTCCTTCATTGGCCATCTCATTGGAACAACCAAATTCCTATCCAAGTATTCATTGATCAAGAACAAAGATTTCGTATAGCAGAAAATGTAAAATAGGATGCATTTGATCATTAAATAATGAAAATTATTAGCGTATTAGTATCCTAAACTCAATCAAATAAACAATATCATGCTACATTAACATTGCCAATCTAGGCCTTTTGAAGTAAACACTATCCATTTTTGGATCACAACAAGGAAAAAGATGCCAGGTGAGTTAAAGGGGATAATGACTTACCCTTCCAAACACTTGCATTTGCAGCGACTCATCTTATTTATTGTGTATTTGCCAAATACGGGCTCTAAATTCTTTGCAACATTTTGTATATCCAACGATGGCAAAATGTCCCAAACCGTCAAAATTTGGATAAAGTGTGAGTTTTCCTCGATGACATCTACACTCCAAAGGAGATTCAAGAAACCATTGACTGGATACACCTCTAGCACGCCAGAAGAACCACCTACAGCAATGTGTTTATTCTTCCTGTGGTTCTTTTGCTCTCGAGTTTGACGCCAACCACTTGAAAGCTTTTCCAACAGGTTAAGAATTTGCTTAAGTAATTCTGGGTTTTTAATGCTTGCCACAGATTTCTTAAAATCCTTGCTCAAGCATACCTGTTTCAAGATGACAGTAAGTGCCTACTTCTTCTTCTTGAGCAGAAAGTAAGTGCTATTAGTACACTAAAAAGGGCAACAGTCCTCAAGTCCTAAACAAATATAACTAAAACAAAGAGAAATGTAATAAACCAGCATACCCTCCATCTTGCCTCCTTAAACAGTGGAGAGTCCATGCTCATTAGACTATCAAATTGTTTAAGCTCAAACAAGGCAGTAGTAATAGCTTGAGCCAAATGCTTGTCCTCATCAGCATTATAGAAACAACCCCTGCTCCTGGCATCAGTAACTAGTTTCTTCCATACAGAACCACTTTTAATAAATGTAGCTTCATTCCCCAATATCCAGAGGCAATGCCTGTAGAACAGACAGAACAAGTGGCAAAGTTACTAAATGCTCTCAACATAGGAATTTTTGGAGTTTAGCTATATTCTGATCTATACTTACCTTGCGCGTGTCAGTGCAACATTTGCCCTTTGATCATTGGATAAAAAACCGATTGACCCATTTATGTTACACCTGACAGTAGAGATGATTATCACATCCTCCTCGCCTCCTTGAAACCCATCAACAGAGCGAACGCTAACAGTGAAGCCACTATCTGCACATTCACTGTATTTATTTTCGAGCTTCTCTTGAATTGCTTGAACTTGAGCCTTGTAGGGTGATATAACACCAATGCAAACTTTTTGTTTTGTGCCAGTGAACTCTGTGATGGGAAGAATGTATATTAGCACCCAAACAATTATAAAGGAGTAAACTGAAATAATTCCACAATGTCCTTGCAAACAAACTTTGAATCAATTTTTTCCATGTCTTTTTCTTTCACTTCTTCAATGAATTTGAAAACTATTGCTAGTTCATATAAACCATACCTTTGAAGAGGTTAGCAACTAACTTACAGACCACAGCAACCTCAACCATATTTTTTCGACTATGCAGATGATCAAATTGCTCCTTTCCACAGGTTACATTGATAAATGAGTAGGTGCCATACATGCTCCCGTGAAGAAAATGCTTCTCATGGCTTCTGTCTTTTACATTTGGAGCATCCAAAATTTTACCATCATAGAATTCCTCATTCGGAAATGAGCTTATAGCTGGATGCATCCTATACTGGACATTGAGTAATTGTTTCTTTTGTCCTATTAAGACGAGCCTTTCAAACAAACTTCTTGCGAATGCAGCCTTACCAGAAATCTGTTGAAGGTACAAATTGTACATATTAGACCAGTGAAAACCTTAAAGAAATAATAAGTTGAAAGAAAGACACTAGAAGGATAGAATGCTAAACCTTGCTTTGGGTCATGGCAGGCAGTTGGTGCTCATCCCCTATCAGAACAGCATGGCGGAGACCTGGAAGTTGAAAGGGAATAGTTGATTCACATTCTCTGAGCTGAGCAGCTTCATCAATAACCAACAACTCCAGTGGCACTGTTCTTTTTGGATTCAATTTAAAAGAGCTTGATGCGGTACAGAAAAGTAGACAAGCATTATCCAAGCAAAAATTTTTTATAATGATTTTTTCTCTGAATTCTGGAACCGGAAATGACAGAGGAAGTGATTTGAGTCTCTGCAGGCAGTGTTTCCTTGCAACTCTCAACTTTGCAAAGTGACCAATCTCACTTTCAGTTTCAGTATCATTAAGGGCAATCTTTAAGCCTTCATCACTCTTAGGACGATTTAACAAAGATTCAAGGGAACCGAGCAAATTGAGAGCTATCATCATGGTCTTCACCAGGTCTAATGAAATAAGATGAGTTGGTAAGTGAGTGTACAAGTTTACAAGACAAAATTTCAGCCGCTCATTGAAGAGACAAAATCTCTTCTTGATGAATTCCTGCAAAGTGATAGGATCCTCCTTACATGTTTCTGCTTCTGCTTCTTGTGCATTTTTTTTCCCTAGGAAAGCTCCATGTGTGCCCTGTTTCTCATCAGGCTTTAAATGATTCTCTTTCTCAGAAGCTACATGTTTATTCTTGGTTTCTTTTTGTTTCAAGGTCTCATTGATAACTTTTCTCCATAAATTCTTGCTCTTCTTGTCCTTGAGGTTCACATCACATTTTTCCCCTTCCAGTTTATGGTTGGTGCTGTCCTTGTCCTTGAGGTTCTCATCACAGTTTCCCTCCTCCGTTTTCTGGTTTTCCAGTACTCTATTCGCTAAGTACTGAGAGTACTGCCTTTCAGGGTCTTCAAGCAAATCTATCATTGACACTAAACTAGTCCTCCACCCACAGTATGGTGAAAAACACTTGTCCAATATCTCCACACGATAATCAAGAAATACATCAAGAAGATCCTCATGATCATCAATCTTCATTCTCTCTCCATTCCCAAATAAAACTATATCCCCAAATCCGTGAGTGTCATATTCAAGTGTCCCTTTAACTAAGCTCATGAGCCTTGATGCCACTTCCACCACTGCAATGTTGGTTGGAGCACATGTAATTGTCCCGCATTTCATTCTAAGAAGAGCATACAACAACAAACCAACTGTTTTAGTTTTCCCTGTCCCTGGAGGACCACATATGAGTTTTACAGTATTTTGATGATGGCAAGCCCGTGTATTAATGCAACTTATAATTGCAGCTTCTTGGGAATCATTTAACTCGTTAGAATTAAATGGAAGAACAGTGCCAGATTTCTTTTCAGTTAAGCACATGGGACAGTCTTCTTCATCCTGCAAAAACCCATAATGAAAGAAACATTAGCCAAGGGAATAAGATTTCATGCACAATTACAGCCAAAATTAATACACTTCATCAGGATGAAATCAAAATTCTTACAGCTCCATTCATTTGAATAACTTTGTTGATCATCTTAAGGTTCCCTCCCTTAGGATCTGGGTGCAAAGCCTTCCATATTCTAATATTTGTAGTCATGTTAGCTAAAAAGACAAAAAAGAGAGTAGGCTTCTGCTGAGATATGTTCTCTTTTCTTTGCATATCTTCTTCAATCATTATTGGCTTTGATGACCGTATGAAGAGTTCATCAGGATCCTCCTTAACTGCTTGGACATATGCAAGAAGATAAGACATTTTTGACCGGTTCAAATCACTGGTGCACTTTGGTCTCACATCTGTTAAAGTGACAAGATCTCCACTCTGTGGATGATATGTTGCTAAATCATTCTTTTTAGAGTCCCTCTTTAAAACAATCTTATAAATCAAGTCTTTGGGAGGTTTGTAACGGCTATCCCTTGTAACAGAATCTAGTTGACGTGAAGGTGCCTCAGACACCCTTGTCATGCCTGAGAGCAAGTCTGCATGTGTTTCCTCAATAAGAGGAGCAACAAAGGAGTGCAAGTACTCTGAAGAAGAATTAAATGTCTCTGGGATCTTCTTCACCTGCTCATTTCAATCAGAAAAAAGGGAAAAAAAAGTCCAGGAAGATTAGAATGTTAACAACAATACTTAACAACAAAGTAACTAAACACTTGTATAATCTATTGAACACAGCAATGGATTTATATCAACAGACTTCACTAAAGGGATACAAAAATAGGGTAAAGCATATATATTGAGATCAATGAACATTTTAGGATCCATATATATTCCATGCATTTGATTTTCTTGCATTACTTTTGCATATTCAGTGTCATACCTATAAAATTTCTGAACTTCTACCAAGTGTTGAACTAGGGAACAATGGATTAAAATGAAGAGTTCATTAAACATAGCTTCAGACCAAAGAAGGCGTGAGGAAGTACAAATGCAAGAGGAAAGTGAAACACAACAAAAACAAATTACAAATGCTAGAAGCATATATATAAACATTGAACAGAATCTAGAGCAAAAAATTGTTGAAGTTGCCAAATGCATCTATCTGTATAATACCAAAGGGCTTGTGGGCAAGCATATATAGTATGTATATATATAATAAACCTGGCCTTTGTAAAGATTTTTGTTGAGGGCATCTCCAAAAGACCAAGAAAACACTAAATCTATCAAGCTTCTTCCCTTATCAGTTTTTCCTTTCTTGGAGCCACAACCACTCCCACTCTTGTCCATGACTTTGAAGTTTCTTCTGAAAGTTGAAAGCAAGTTTGCTAGAAAAGTTCCTCTTACAAGTGTATATAGAAAAAGGCAATGACTACTCGAAAAGTCTACTCAAAGCTCCTCACGCAAAGGATTTGTTCACTAACTTTCGCTCTTGCGTATCTTTAGCTCTGATATAAAGTCAAGCAATATAAGGTCAAGCAGTCAATTATGAATTAGCTTTGGTAAAATTTGAAATGAGGAAAGTGGGGGTATATTTTTTGCAATATGTTTTATTATATTATATTATAATATTTATTTTGTAATAAATCATTATAATACAATCACATTACAATCAATAAATATAATGTGATTATAGTTTAAAATCAATACAATCAGAGATTGTATTGTACTTTACAATGTTATTAAAGATATTTTTATCTTTTATCTTTGTTATTTTGTTAAAAATATTTTATAATATTATAATTTATTTTTTATATATAGATTTCAAGAGATGTCTTTTTATTGTTTTCAGTAATCATGGTAACTATCACTAAAATTTATATTATATTTTGAAGAAAAAAATTAAAATAAGATAGATAATATAAAAAATTATATTAAGAAATAAAAATAAAATATATAAGATTATAATAATAAATAAAAATAAAATATATGATATTAAAAATATATTTAAAAAATAATATTATATAAAAATTAATAATAAAAAATATAAGTATATTAAATTTATATTTTAATAAATATAGATAATTTTGAAAATTGACATTATAATACTAGTAAAGTACTTGTAAACAAAATATAAAAATGTTATCTTCTCTGCATTTTAATCATTATTTTGTTTATATACCAAACACTGCAATCACATTATATGTAATGCATATTATATTGTAAAATACCAAACACCACCTTAGAGTAAAATATGTTAACACTCTCAACTTTTAACTATAATTATGAGCGTTTATTGATTTTTGAAGTAAACATTTTACTTTCAAAAAAATAATTTCCCTAGACAAAGTCATACCATTAGTCAACTGTCAATATTTTTATTAATTTAATGATAATATAATATTTTTAAAATATTTTTATTGTTGAAAAAAAAATATTTTTAATATTTCATATTTAGACATTAATACTATTTATAAGTTTGAAATAAATTAATAAACTCACATATTATTATAATTAAAAATTAAAAGTATTTGTATAGTTTACCCATTAACTTATTATGTACTGAAACGGTTAATAGTGATTGTATTGTAAGGGAGACTAATGGCTGGACGCGCTTTGAGCTTCTCTTTTCTCTCTCAGGTCCCAACAAGTAGGGAGTTTTATTTTTGCTAACTGCAATTTATTTACTATTAGCAATTATCTGCATTTGGAAATTGCATTTTTCTTTTTCAATTGAGCATTTACATGTTCACATCATCTTATTGTGGGATTTTTTAAGAAAAAAACAAAATTGTAACCTCCAATAAATTAAAGCGTGAAATACCTTTTAAAAGTTGATAACACCAGCATTTTTTAACTCCGAAGTATTTCATTTCTTTGCTTTATGGGAAGGCTCACCAACTTGTAAATCTTAGTCTGCTTCCTTTGAGGTCAGTACAATCATTGAGTGACTGAAAGCTGTGAAGAGAGCGCCATCCCACCCCACTTTGTCCCATTATTGGCTGAATTCTTAGTAACCAAGAAAGAGTTAAAGTCATCTCATCGGATCGGATCGGAATTTAGCTGCGCACTCCGTCATATTGTGAAGTTGCTGACTGCCCATCGTAGTCTGTGACAAAAGTTGACCACAAACTTTGAACATGTTCACATCATATCTTTTTCTTTTCTTTTCTTTTAAGTATGAATGGAACATAATTTTCCTTTCTCTTGGATTTTGGAGGGGCAGACTTCGCCATTGGTGTTGCTTGATTGCCCTGCTGTGTTGCAACATTTGGGTGAAAAATTAAGAGTAAAATAAAACAAAAAAAAAAAGAAATCTGTAATGCCTTGAGACGGGCAAATGGTGTTAATTTAATAAATGATTATGTTTTAATTATAATATAAGAAAAGGAAAGGATTTTTCTTTCGCCTGTGGCACCTATTAAAGTTTGTCATAAAGAAAAAGTTATCAGATACATGGATGTTTTTAATCTTTATAAACAATTTCAATAATTGGTAGCTACCAAATTTATAGTAAAAATAAATAAATTTGCACAATTATTTGAAATGGATACATATATATTATTAGTTAAACTCATTTGTAAAGTTTTAAAACTTTGATATATAAAATAATAATTGTAGTAATTAATTATATTTTAAGTCAAAAAGTGCAAGATTTTTTTATCTTGGCCCTTCAAAACTATAGAACATGGCCCCCCTCTTAAAAAAATTATAATTGATATGATATATGCTTTATAATTTTCTAGTTTTAGTATTAATAATCTAATCACTAATTTGACTTTTTTATTTTTTTTTTGAAAAAAAAAAGTTTTGTTTGACAAACTTTAATTATAATTGAAGTCCAATGCATTGGTTCCAATTTTGATACACGTCAGAGTTGCATGAAGACAACCACCCCATGAAACAGTCACGTAAAAGAAATATCTATTAAATTACGTACCTATTAAATATCTATTTTCTTTCACTTCCTACATCCTTAGAATTCCAACTATTTATCTCATTTTTCTAATTACGTAAAAGTTAAAATAATTAATAAAATAATATATTCTCTTACTTTTTTAATTATGTACTTAATAAATCTCTATTTTTTATCACTATTCAATTTTCACAATGTTATTAATTCTCAATTAATTTTCTTATTTCCAATGAATATAATATATATTTAATGATCTTTGACTAATTGTAATTTTTTTAATTTCAATAAAAAAATCTCACTCGAATATTTAGGTATTTTAGGCTTTTAAAGCTATTGAGCCGTATCTGAAAATACTTTTTTCAAATAAAAAAAATGAATACAATATTCTCAAAGTTTTTGAATTATTTAAGAAAATTTAAATAAATCTTTATTCTTGTTATTACATTCAATCAAATTCTTATAATTTTATTTTGAGTAAAATAAGCTTTTATGATTAATGGATTATTAATGGTCATTAGTCGAAATATCATTTGTCATTTTATACTCACATGGCATTGACTTAACACTGATGTTGGAGTGAAAAATGCTATATGATTATTGTTAGATAGTTTGTAATATAAAGAAGTCTTATTCAGATGTGATTATTCAAATTAAATTGACTATTTAAATTAAGTATTTATTTAAATTAAGACATGATGAAGCATTTTCAAATATATTTGTTGAAATACGTTGATTAATTATTTAGTATTTTCAACAAGCATATTTCTTAAAACCAAACAAGATATGTCTATTAAAACAAATTAAACACAACTTTTCAATGTCTATAAAAAGAACACATATTTAACCAGACCTTATTCATTCAAAGTATTCTACAATAAGCTTGTTGAGTCCTTATTTATAAATCCCCAAAGTAGACAACAACTCTTAAAAGAAAGTACGTTACAGCGACAACAACTCTTAAAAGAAAGTACGTTACAGCACGCATCAAGCATTCTTTCTCTTTTTTTCATATTTTGTTTTCTAACAATCAGGTCATCGTACCAATTAGCATGTTAGGCCATTATAAATTATAATATGTCAGTATGATATGTCAATTATAACATATTAATATATCATATTTACGTTATATGATATAAAATGATAAGTGACATTTTAACTAAGTCAATCATTAATTATAAGGACTTATATATGACTCAAAGAAAGTATAAAAACTTATTTAACTTGAAATTAAAATATAAGGGTTTAATTGAATGTGTGAAAACATAAAGATTTATTTAAATTTTTTAAAATAATTTAAAAGTTGTTTTAAATTTTATGTAAAAAATATACAATAAAATATATAAAGAAAAAAAGGAAAACATAGTAGTAGCGGAGACCAAAATAATAATAAAAAAAATTGGACAAAACTGTCTAGACCAAGAGCACCCCACCGCCTTTGAAAATTTGCAACTGCTATATCCACAAATCTCTCAATTTTTTCTTTTTATAAATATGCTATGAATATGCCGTAGTACAGTAAGACAATAACTGCGTTTCTTTCTAAAGAGTAGAAAAAGGAAAAGAAAAGAAAACCCTAATCAACAATCAATCTGGTGATTCATAGGCATGGGTGAAAATTCCTGGAAAGGAAAGAGAAGCATTGATAAGAGAAAGATCAAGTCCTCCTGTCGTGTCACGGTTTTTGAGAAGATTTTGCTGGAGATAAACAGCTTCTCTCAGCTCTGTACGTACGTTTCTTGCGCCCAAAGGAATCTCGCCAAGTTTTCCAACGTTTTCTTTCGAGAGAGCATCGACTTGGTGTCTTCGAATTTGTTCCGAGCCGTGCCCCATTCTTCTACCAATGCAAGAGCTGCCATTCGGTTTGGGGAGTCCTATTACATCAATAGGATAAACGGAATCGACGATATCTCTTTCCAAGATCCCTCTTGGCCTCATCTGGAATTAGTTTATAGGTTCCTTTCTTCGTTACTCAAGTCGCCCATGACGGATCCTCAACTGGCTGCTCCTTGCATTAAGCCCTCTTTTATCCTTAAGTTGTTGGATCTTTTTCAATCTGAAGATCAAAGGGAAAGGGGTGCTTTAGTTTCTGTTCTGCAAGTTATCCATCGGAAATTTGGTGTGCATAGAAAACTTATCCGAAATTCTGTTTTCAATGTGTTCTATTGTTGTGCGAACGAAAAACATAATGCTATCCCACACCTGTTGCTTTTCCTCATAAGTGTTGTCGTTGAAGAAGAAGATGATGATGATTTAGGGGTACAAGAGGAGTTCAGGCTCTTCCTTGTTCGAGGGCTGATTCCGCCTTACAAATCAAAATATCTTGTCTTGTTCTACTTACACTTGAATAGCTGCATTCAGAAATTCGTGGAAAAGGATTGCAAGCTTGCTGATACTGTTATACAGGGGATGCTTAGGCATTGGCCAACCGTGGGTAGTGCCAGAGAGTACTTCTTCTTGGATGGGGTTGAGAGGGTTTTAGAGGAATCACAGCCTGATGGATTTCAACTATTTATGATACCTTTGTTCCGCCGCATTGCCAGCTGCTTGAGTAGTCCACATTTCAAGGTGGCAGAAAAAGGCTTGTCTTTGTTCAATATTCATGGTAACATTCAAAAGTTAATTAAACAGAATTTGGATGTTATCTTGCCAATTATCTTTACTGACTTAGAAGAAAGTGCAATGAACCATTGGAGGCCTGAAATACAAAAGTTGGCGCATCATGTTCGCAATTCTTTGATAGGTATTGATCCCGAATTATATGAGGAATGCTTGATGCATTTGAAGTGATATCAGCTTTATAATGCGCATCTTGCGTTGACAAATATTGGATTAATTCCTTAGAGAAGGATGGCGCCATGGATGAGGTAGGTTGGTGGACAATGCCCTGGCTGTCCAATAGACCACTTACCGGTGAGGACCCGAGAAAAGAGATTGTTTGGGTCCCTCCAAGAGATGATGAGCTGAAGATCAACGTGGATGGCTCCACTTAGAAGAAAATCAGGTCCGGTCGAGTGTGGTGGTGTTCTTAGAGATAAAGATGGGAATATGGTGGGATTCCCTTTTCGTTGGGATGCTGAGTACACGAGAATCCAATAATGCATGAAGTCTTGGCTATCGGAACACCTCTTCTGCATATCCTCCTAGATAGGTTTGAAGTTTTTAGTGATGGAACCCGACTCTAGTGTGGCTGTTTCATGGTTGAACAACACGGCAACTAGACCTAGGGCAAGCTAGAAATTATTCTCTGAAATTTTGACAAGCTTAACAAAGCAATAGGCAGAATGGTTTTCGTTCATATCTTCAAGCAAGGAAACGAAATTAATTAGGAGTTGATCATAATGTTATGTTCTTTGCTTGTTAGTGAAAATTGAAGTTAACCTTCAATTCAAGTACTTTTATTTTCTGTAACTCCAATTTCAGTTCAATAAAATAACTTTATTATTTGCATTTTTCTAATCAATTAGATTCAATAATTATCCACTTAAAAAGGAGTTCCAAATCAAATAATTTTAGTGTGTATTTTTGTCTACACAATCACACACTTATAGTATATATATAGTCCAATCAAATAAATATAATATAGTATTGGAGTTGAGTTTGAACTCAATTCATTTTATATAAATTTTGAATTTGTATTTTAATACAACTTTTTTTTTTTACTTGAACTTCGATTTAATAATTAACTTCCTCTTTGAATTTCTCTTAATTAGTTCAGCCATCATTAATTTAGAAAGAAATTCGAAAGTTAAATAAAATCAGTATTTACATCTATGTAGTATTTATATATGTACATTATATTCTAGTATTAGTATGGGAAAGGTATCAATTGAGCTTGTTAGTACTTAAAAAAAATTAAGCTTGTCATTTAATTTTTAGCAACGTTTGGAAGAGCCTAATAAATACATAATATTCAAGCAGCAGCACAAATCCTACTCCTAGTTAGTTATCGCCACGTCAACTAACAAAAAAAATTAAAAATATTCATATTTTATACTAAGATATATTTGATTTACTTTTAGCGAATTGATTTTACATGGTGTCAATTAATCATATATGATCATTTTATTAATAAATAAATTTTAAATTTTAAAAATTCTTAAAAATAAATAAACGTAATTAATATTTAACAATCAAATATAAACAATCAAATTTAATCCAAATACAAGTAATTAAAGACTCTTTGGCGGTTTGACTTATAAACCCAAATCCAGGAAGGATATAGACTCAATACGAAGCTTATATACATATATATGAACCAAGTGTTATAATAACATTCGTTCAGAAATCTTTCACAAGCAAATTACAGCAAAAAAAAAAAATTCAAAGAAATTACGATATGGCTGACGTTAATCTTCCTCCTCTATGTGCGAAGGGTTGCGGCTTCTATGGTTCGTCGGAAACCAAGAATTTATGCTCCAAGTGTTACAAGGATTTTCTCAAAGAATTGGTCTCCAAATCTAAAGCTGAAGTGAAAGTCAATACTTCTGCAACTGTACCATTCCCTTCTGTTTCTGTTGATTCTTCGGTGTGAAAGTTGCAACAAGAAGGTAGGTTTGATGGGATTTTCTTGTAGATAGGGAAAAGTTTTCTGCGACTTTCATGGTTATCTTAAAAAATATTTATGTAATTTTGATTTCAAGACAATTGATCGTTTGATTTTAATTAAAAAAAATCCTTTTATTAAGTCAGACAAACTATAATTAAGGATTTGATTGTCATTATTGTTTCTAACATTAATTTATTCTTGATTTTTTTGGTAATTTGTTTTACATGTTGATTAGGTATTTTTTTAATATATTGTATTCCTACTTCAATTTATTTTAAATTTAATTTTGAGGTACAGAATTCATTCTTCATCCACAAAAAAGGAGTTTTGGAAGTAATTACGAGATTTTGTATCTAAATTTTTATTTTTATGAATATAAAAGAAAAAATAAATTTTACTTAGTAATTATATTTTGTTTATTTAATTTAAAAATTAAATATTTATTTTCGAAGTAAAAAATACTAAAATCAGTGATTGAGTTGTGTCGGCCATGATTGGGCCAGGTGACATTGGTTATGGCCCGAAGCTAAGGGAGCCCATCCGTCCAATGCCCGCCCTCCTCAACGTTTAAATCCAAAGTAACCGCACCTCGTATTCACCGTCTAAAAAGTCGAACTGAGAAAATGCTGCTGACGGTTTTCTTCATTTCCCTGTTGCTTTTTCTTCTTCTCTCCGCTCTTCTGGTCAAGTTTGCCATTTCTGATGGTGAAGTATTCTAAGAAACCCTAACATATCTTCTGTTTTCAAATTTGGTTGCTTTTGTGCTAATTTCGTCATATTTTTTAATTCTTTCTTTTGTAAATTTTTTTATCCATTTCAGGAGATTTTACTGTAACCTCAAAAAGGCATGTAAAGCGTGAAGAAATTGAAGACAAGGTAACTCTATTTTTTCTGAAATTTTTTAGTGTTTTCTTGCTGATTTTATATGGTTTTTTATTTTTTATTTTTGTTAATTGGTTAGGTTGTTTGGATTACTGGAGCTAGCCGTGGGATAGGTAAATTTTCTACTAATATTTAATTAGTTTATGTTGTTTTCTTTTTATTTATAAATTTTGTCCGTTTGGTAAATTTGCATCTCATTTTGAGTTTACGAAATTGCTTCATTACATTTTATGCATAACAAAATGGTTTACGGGGTTGTTTATTAATTTTTATATTTCTTTGGTAATTATATATTTTTTATATTGGTTTTGGGACTTAGAGCATATATAGTTTATGAGATAAAAGGGTTTAAGTTTGACTCTTAATTTCTTCTGTTATGCAAATTCATGATTTAATATCCTTTTTTGTTACCTTATTTTAAATTGTGCCAAATATAAGGGAAATATTTCGTACCTACTTCATTATTATTAATCAATGATGGAACTCTATGGTTCCAATTGGAATCAAACTTTGATTTTTCTAGGTACGAGAAGTAATCTATTCTTTGCTGCTGGGTAGTAAACAATAAATGACAACAGAAAAAGGTCAGCCTAGGTGGTTTGAGTTAATGCCAAACCTAAATGCACCATATTGCTGCTTGGCCAGCTGGTAAATAACTTCACAACTGCTCAAATCAACAGAGAAGTTCATCTCTTTGGACAATGATGCCCGGGTAAAAGTAGTGGAGGGTGGGGAGTGTTTCTGGCATCTTGAATTGCCTACCAAAGTTTAAAAGGACTTAATGGGTAGTTCAATCATAACTTCAATCTTGCACGTTAGAAGAACATATTTGGTGGTACTAGAGGATACACTCTATTGTGTAGGTGTAAAAGATGTGGTCGTTGTCTATAGTTGATGGAAGATAACCTGTTATTAACAGAATCCCTTTATGGCAATTTAAAATCAAGAAGTGTGTCATAATTTTTAGTGGTAGTTGTGACAAGTGAAGCTGAGGGCTTCTTTAATTTTCAAAAGCAATTTTAACAGATTCCTACATGCTTTTTTTATCCCTTTGAAGAAACAAAGATGTCTTTTTGGCTCTATCTCTTAATTAGGAAATTGGTGTCTGAAAGTTTTTTTCTGAATTTTTTGGTGTTTGACAAACATGGGAAATTTTGGTTAAAATAAAAGGTCTTCTTGTCAAAGAAAAAAACACGAAGAAACTTTGGAATTGTCTTCCAAATTTGAGGAAAAGAAGACAATTTCCTTAAACACATTTGAAGCTTCTTGTACTTTTACTTCACTTTTGCTTTTCTTTTTGTTCTCAACTTTTGGACCAAATAAATCTATTGCACAGATGTTTTAAATTTATAAATTTAAAAAATGAGATATAAATAAATAAATAAAAATGTTAAGTATTGGTTAATATTATAAAATTTTAAAATAGAATAAAAAGAATAGAGTATAATGAATTATTATTATTATTATAAATAAAATAGTTAAGATATAAATTTAAAATAGTGATTTTTTATTATAAAATATTATCATTTCATAATATCAATATTAATTAATTTATATTTATAATAAGACAATGATTAATATTATGCTAGTATTAAAATATATTATATCAATATTAATATATGAATAATTATTTGAAATATTAATTCATATTATTAATATTTTTTAAATAGAATAATGTCATAAATATAATAAATAAAATATTTTTATAATGAATTAATCTATGTTGATAAAATAATTATTAATATTAATGTTAGTGTAAAAAATATTTTATCAATATTAATATGTAAATAATTGCTATCAATAATAACTTCTATTATAAACATTTTAAATAGAACATAGTTATAGAATATAATAAATTATATATTATTATACAATATTATTAGTATAAATTAATAAGTATTATATAAAAATTAATTTATGTTATAAATATTTTAAAATAAAATGAAATAAAATGTAAGAAATATTTTTAAATAACATAAAACATTACAATTGTATTAGCATTATAACGTAAGGATAATTTTTAAATATTATTATTTAATCTATTACTATATTACATTAAACTATATACTTCTTTAGTTAACATATACATTATATTATATTACACTATACAATGTTTAATGTATTATTGTTTTAATTATATGTTGTATATATTACAATTTCATTATATATTTAAATTAATTATTTATTCTATTATTGCATTTATCATTTTATGATTGTATTTTTCATAATAATTGTAAAGTTTTCTATGTTTGAATTATAATTTTTAAAAAATTAGAAATATAAATAAATAAATAATATATTTAAATAAATAATTGTGAATATAATACAAAATTGTATTATAATATAAATTATTTTTATAAATATTTATATAGGCATATAATCTCTAGTAAAATTTGAAAATTTTCCATTACATATCAAAGAACCAAAAACATTTTTTCATGTTGTTATTCTAGCAACAAAAAATATTATGGTTTCAAGAGAAATGGCTTTCTAGATAATATTCTCCTCTAAGAAGTTATTTTCTAGATTACCAAACGGAGCCTTTGTTCATCTCGTTTTGTGTTCCACTTTATTGAACATTCTTTCCTCCCACGTTTAGTACAAGATGACAAGGCTTATTTGCAATATTGCTAATTTTTATGAGGTAGACTCTAGTGATAGCTTTGGCCTTTGAGGAATATTTGAGCCATGTTCCTCCCTTTATTGATTGGGCTACTTGTCTACCATGATGTGGCATGCATTTTCCTTCTGATTGTGTTTCTGTTAATTCCAATAGTCATTTCACATTTGTGACTGATTTTATTTTAATAATGGTGAATTTAGGAGAAATTCTTGCTAAGCAATTGGCAAGTTTAGGGGCCAAGCTCATTCTTTCTGCACGAAATGAAGCTGAATTGGAGCGAGTTAGGAAACAACTTACTGGTACGCCTGAGGCTGGGCCCAAGATATCATTCTTTCAAGTTTCTTTATGGCATATTTTAAATTTTTGCGAAGCTACCACACTCTCTAAGATATGAGATCAGTATGCTTGCAGGTAAATATGCACCTGAACAAGTGAAAATTGTGCCCCTTGATTTGACATTTGGAGAAGATTTTCTCAAGGAAGCTGTAGAGAAAGCAGAGTCCTCTTTTCCTGGTGTTGGTGTTGACTATATGATCCATAATGCAGCTTATGAGCGTCCCGTAAGTGAGCATGACCTAATTTTTGATAGAGCTGTTGGATAGAACTATATGCATTGAGGTAACTGTTTTCTGATGTTAACCACAATAGGTTCTCTGAAAAGTGTGCAAGTAGAATTCTTTAGGTAAATAAGTCAGTAGCTGAGATGTATGCTGGAGTCTTTCTTGCGTACATAGCCTTTTGCTCATTCTTATTTTTGTTGGGAGGGTGTGGTAATTGAATAATTGAATAACATTATTTAGAAAAAAATGTAGTATTGTATTCTGTCCTGTATTTAGTTATTAATCAGCGCAGAATACTTCTCAAAGCTATTTGCTTTCCAAACCTTTTAGTTTAGAGGCTTCTTGATCTTTGAATAAGTTTCATCTGTTTTTTCCTGTTGCTGATCTTTTATAAGTTTGAAAAATATGTTAATGGTTTTTCTCACTGGTTCTTAGTGAAATAAACACCTTTATTTGATAGATGCTTCTTCAGTATCAAAAGCAATAAATGCTTAGCCCTTATTTCCTGGAATCATCTTCTGAACCATGTCTACCATAAGTTGAACTGTCTATGCTTTGTATAGCAAAATGGGAGAACAATTTAAAGGTCCATATCAGCAATGCATCAACCATTCTCTTCAAGGACATCCCTGTTCGCATTTTTAACAACTCTTACTCCCTATGAGGTGTTCAATAACTAGGTGTAGCTAATTTGCCATAACATCTTCCAAAGTTCTTTTGATGGCAACCTCTTAGACTGATAAGTGCTTCTCAATATCTTGTTTCTTCTCTTGAGCGTATCCTATGAACTATTGCAGAACAACAGTTCCTCACTTGATAAGCATAAATTGGTGTGATACACAATTTTGCAGTCAGATTGTACACTTTTCCTTGGCTTTTGAAGTAAGAATGTAGAGATGCAGCATTTCTCTTTCCTGTCAGAAAGTCCAATTTTCAATCTGTAATGGCAACTGTTTCTGCCAGTATTTAGACACCAGCTGCTTGTGGATACACTGCAACACTTAGGATTATGATTTTCTCGCATTGAGTTAAAGGTTTAGAGGTGCACTCCCATTTCAATTTAATGGTTGTTAGCAATGGGTTGATTTATGTTTTTATAATGACAAAGCACCTTCTTTCTGTTTGAGCATCTCATGTAATTTTCAAACTCAAGCAAAGTGATTTGCATTGACAGTCAGCACATGATATTCTGTGATAATATTTCTAGAGATAGTTCATATCTGTTTATTTGACAAGTTGCATCTCTACTGTCTTTTCAACGTTAATTTTTTATTATTTTTAGTCTTTTTTGTTTTGATGCAGAAAACAACAGCTTTGGATGTAACAGAGGAAACTCTTAAGGTATGACGGAGTCCTTGGGCAGTAGTAGTTATTAGACTTAGTTTAATAAATTTGAAATCTGCTGCCACGATTCAAATGCTTATCAGTTTGCTGTGCAAATTCCCATGTTCAGTCTAAGTATCATGAAATATTACATATTGATTGCATATATAGTTTTCTGTCAGCTGCCTTTACAAAAATAAACTTTTTATTCTTTTTCTTACTACTAGGCTACATTCAATGTCAATGTATTTGGGACAATATGTCTCACACGGCTTCTGACACCGTTTATGCTGAGGAGAGGAAGAGGTCACTTTGTTGTGGTATGTCAAACTGAATGATACTTTCACCAATGGCAAATTGCAAATATATTTATATTGCTTAGAAACAAGGAGTTTTCTGTGGGCCATTCATTTAACTCCAAAAAATATCGGATGAATATTCATGATTTTTTTGGGGCATTGACCATGAGTATGAAGCATGGACATGCTGTTTACCCTTCTGTACCGATGTCGAACACGCATGTGACACAGACACACCTTCAACACAGTGGGATATCTGTCAAACATACATTGACATGCCAAAAAAGTAAAAAAGAAAAAAAGGTCAGATGTGGTCAAGACTCACCCAGACATGGGATGGAGGTTTTTTTTTCTTTGAATCAACAGTCAGAGCAAAATCCCAGATTAACCCATCATTACAATTAATATTTTGAACCCCCAAAAAGATTTTAATATTTTTATAAGGTCACAAGCCCTGGGCCTTTCCGTTGCATATCTACTTTACCCTTTTGGGTATATTTTTCACGAACATTTTGTCCAAAAAAATTATGAATGACAAGAGAGCTTTGTGAAAAATTTGATAATATTTGAATGAAAGGTATCAATTTTACATTTACATTGAATATTTTTAAATAAAAAGTATTTTTTATTGCATGTCCTGCTGTACCCAATTCCTAAGTTTTTTAGAAATTGTCATGATTGTGCCATACCAGTATTGTGTCTCCGTATTCATGCTTCCTAGAACATGGCTTTATACTTCTGGGAAAAATGAATTGGCTGAGCAAATGCTACATGCTATAAGTATAATTGCTATTTTTTGCACATTAGGTTGCCATACTGATCCTTGTCTATATGCTCACCAGATGCTTAGTTGCATCATATTTGTTGATGGGCATGTGCTTTGAGTTTTCAAGAGCTGAAAGCAGAGATTATATTCTTTGCTTTGCCGTTTATTTTTATTTTTGTATTGATATTTTTGTTTGGTTTGATTGCACATTGTATGCAGATGAGCAGTGCTGCCGGAAAGACACCTGCACCTGGTCAGGCAGTGTACTCTGCATCTAAATATGCTTTAAATGGATACTTTCATACCTTGCGTTCTGAGGTATATATAGAGCATCTGTCCTAATCAGAAGAGAAAACATCTCATTGCCTTTTGATTGTCTTATTGCTGCATCTAGGAAAGGATAGGAGCCTAACCTGTGAGATCCTGATCTGAATTAGGTTTTCTTTATATTGAAGCCATTTCATTTCAAACTATACAAATTCTGGTCAGAAGGTCAAGTTTTACCTTTTGTAGTTTTAATCATTTTGGCCTATTCTTGGTAAAAAAAATGGCCTATGCTGTAGTTTCCTATGCTCTAAATGCTATCATCCTATGGTTAAGCATTCACACGTGGTGGAGATACAAAAATGCTGTTAGTATATATTCTGTGTGAGAGAGTAATCCTGACTTAGGTTGGAATTAGGTGTTGAGAGAAAAAATAATAAAAGAAGTAAAGGTGGTTCTAAAATGCCTAGAATTACTACGCATTGAGTCTGGTAAAGTGGAAAGTAATGAAGCCCTTTTCAGGGTATGGCTTTTGCAATGGATTAGATGGGATTTCCTATCTATAGTTGCTTGGGGAAATTGTTATTTGACGTAAAGAAATCTGTGCATGAAAGTTGAAAGTTGTTATGTCATTTAATAGGGCTAATAGGGTTATTTGGTACATTCATTTCACTTTTCTCTTATGTGTTCGAGCTATTTATGTAATTGATGATTCAAAGGGTGCCACTGAGATTATTTTCATCCTTTATGAGGTTTCAATACGGTTTCTAGATATTTTTTGAGTTCTGTGGTTAACATATTAAGCAGTATAAGGAGATTATTGCCCTTTGAATAGTTTTATATGAAGTGTACAAGGAAAGCATAAATCTCCTAGGATTTGTTCGTCATAAGGGTGATTTTGATGGAGGCTGCTGAATTTGGTGAAGTCCACATGATATGCAAGCAATTTAGTATTTGAAGAATAAAGAATGTCTTGTAGTCTGGACCATCTTATCTTTGCTTTTCTGTTTTATTGCTGAGGACATAATTGTGTGCTTTGAGTTGTTTTTAGCAGAGTCTTCTGAAAGTGGAGGTTTCCTTCATTGAAAATGTGTGCTTTGTTTAGCATCTAACATAGTTAATTGTCCTGGTTCTTATTGAATTGATTGAATACTTTCAAGTCTAGGAGTGGGAAGGGGGGACAGTTTAGAAGAGATTGTAAATATGGAGAAGCCTAGTAATGCATGGCATAAGAATTTCACTTATGTAGGAGTTTGTTTCAGAATTTGTGATTCTAGCATAATAGTTTGTTGTATATGTACTTTTGGAGAAGTTTTTGGCTTTGAGTGTTTTGAATACAACTTGGGATTTTGAGTCGAGGGTTCCTTAATTTCTTTTAAAGGTAGCCAGTTTATCAGAAGTGAAGTTGTTTCAGGTTTCTTAGTTTTTAGGGAACTTAAAAAGCCTGTTTGAGTTTATATTGAAGGTACACTAGCTCATGTGACCAATTTTTGTCCACTTACCTCCTTGAAATGTGTTTATGCAAGAGGCATGTGTATACTTTTCATGAAAAAGGATGAAAAAAACGTCTTTTTCTATCCTCAGGGGTTTTCCATAATTGACCCTTTATTTGGGAAGAGGAAGGGGTTTTCTGCATTTTATAGGGCAAAGTTGGTTTAGTATCAATGACTGCTTAATTTATTGTGATGCTTGAAGGCATTGTGTGTTTTCCTTTTATTCTTTTATTGTTGGGTTATAAAGTTCCGTTGACTCCATTTTCTCAGTGAAAAGGAAACTAAAATTGTCTGGTTGTAAACTTGCAAAGGAAGTTGTCAGCTAGTATTAAACATATACCACAGCTTTTAAAAACTGTTTTCTAATGGCTATCTGTCTCTTGCTTGTTTTTTCTTCTTCTTCTCTCTTGTTCTTCCCCTTTTGTCTTTTATTTTCTGGCATGCAGCTTTGTCAGAAAGGGATCAAGGTTACTGTTGTTTGTCCAGGGCCGATAGAAACGTCAAATGGTTCTGGAGCAACAACTTCCGGAACAAAGTTTTCCTCCGAGGTGTGTTCCCTGTGATCATAAAATTAATCATGTAGCTAATTGGACATAGAAAATATTTTTAAACAGTATTTTCTGTGGATCTCAAATTGTTCTTCAATTAACTACAACTTATGGCATGCAATCTGAATGGCTTGAAGGCCCAATACTGCTCAATTATTGTCAACCTAACTTTGTATTGAAGCTAATTATTCCCCCTTTTTTTTGGTGTTATTGGACTATCATAAGGAGTGAGGAAGGCTATTAAACACTTTTTGTATATCCATTTCTACATGTTGCTGCCCTTTAATACTGATTAAGTACTTAGTGCAGCACCTGCCTAAAACATTTTTTGGGATTTAATAGTAGAACATGATTTTTAATAAAATTCTGTGACTTTTTTAATAGAAGCGTGTGTCAGCTGAAAGGTGTGCAGAACTTACAATCATTGCTGCCTCTCATAGTTTAAAGGAAGTTTGGATATCATGCCAGGTATTTACATTGAGGTTTAATTCTTTTCCCTTGTTTTTTTTTTTTGTTTATTTTTGTAATGAGGATCTTCCTTTCTTATGTATCAATCCTTACAACTAAGAAATATTGTGAATACGGTATAAGCAATTAATATAATGACTAGATGATGATAGCATGAAGATTAATATAATGACTATATATATTTTTCTTATTGTTGATAATTTTCATTAATTTTGTATGAAATTTTAAATTTTATACTGTCCATTATTATGTGACTCACTTGAGGCACAGTGTCTTTCAACTAAGCGCTGAGCCCCTGCGATGACTAGGTCAAGCGGCATAACTTAAGCTTCTTGCGCCACTGCAAGAGCAAGGAGCAAGTAACAGATGCTTGCAAATAATTTAGTCATGAGAAGTCACTCTTCACTTTTAAGTTTTAAGTGGACCATTTAGTCGTCATCCCATGAGAGTGGTTGTCTACTTTATTCTTGTATTATATACCGTTCTCATTATGCCTGGTCTGATAAACTTATGTAGGTGCTACGTTGGCTTTCATGTTTAAGCTTTTTGATGGTTTTCTCTTTAGCAAAAAGTAGATAAGATTCATAAGAACAAAATTACATGTTTTGGGCACCCGAGCATTTAGCTTATTGGTTGGTGCATTATACCCCTGCCTAAAGAGCAGGGTTCGAATTCCCCTCCTCACCCAATTATAAAAAAAAAAGTTACATGTTTTGGGTTTCTTTTTTCAGCCTGTGCTAGCAGTAATGTATCTGGTGCAATACATGCCTACAATTGGCTTTTGGCTTATGGACAAGGTATCTTCATCCTTATTTCGATCTGCTCCATGAAAGTTTTCTTTGCATTTGATAGGTCCCAAAGTTTTCCTTTGAACAGGTTTTGCATAGAGCGTGTCACATTTGATTTGTTGCAATTAGCCTGCTGTATTATTTCATGTTTCTTTTGGATAATTTCACAAAATTATAATATTGACCTACCTTTGCTTTGCTCCTCTGCCTGCGCCTGACGGTAGTCGTATCAATAATTTAACGATAGGGTTCTTATTTGTGTAAATGAGTTACAGGTTGGAGGGCGTCGAGTAGAAGCTGCTGCACAGAAAGGCAACACCTACTCGTTGAGCTTACTCTTTGGGAAAAAGAAGGCAGCCTGAATTATTAATCAGACACTATGCTTGTATTTTTCTCTAGCTAAGGTTACTTAAGTTGTTGCACGTGAAGAACATCTTCGTCTCAAGGTGATTGGATTGCATAATCGTGCAGCTTAATTAGAGGTTAAACGTTACTTTCAAGTGTTAATTGCACATATAATAATGCAGTTTACTGTTTCTTCTGTTGTTCTTTTTATCCTTTTAAAAGCCTTGTGAAAAAACTTGCAGCTAAAGTCGAATAAGGTTAATTTAATTTTAATGTATGAAAAGTAAACCCGTGTCTGAACAAGTTGGAAATACGTTTGGAAAGGAAACTTGGATTGAAACTTGGATTGATTCTCTGTCTTTAAGAAAGATCTTTGGAGGATTTTCACTTCTTCTCCCAAGGAGGTTTTTCCCTTTGGGAAGGATTAGGACAGGAAAGTATTCTCCATTATTGCTTGAACTTCTTCCGACGATGGGTTTACATCAGCTGAGGGAACACATTTCAATATCTTTTTCACAGATGAAATCTTAAACAAGTCATTCCCTTTGAAAAAGAAAGGTCGAGTTCTTCCCTTAAGTTGACTTACATCTTGAAAGTTGTCTAAAGTATGATCATAATAACAAAATTAATATAAGGTCTATGCCAATCACCAACATTTCTCATCATGACACTTCTAAACTAGCATTTGATGCAGCACTTTTGAAGCTGTAAAGTATCTTTGAATATAATAAAAAATATTAATTTATTTACAGTAAATGGTGAATGTTCATTAGAATATATTTGTTTATTATTATTTTAAAATATCCTAAGTTCAAGAAGTTTTTTTAATGTTGGAAATTTTTGCAGTGTTCAGTTACTTTGTTAAAATTTTATCCAAATATCATGCTTCTGCACTTGTAGTAAAAAAACTCTTATATAAGCTGAGTCAATTACCTGCTAATACAGTAATATATCTCTAAATTAATATTTAATAAATTAATAATTTTAATTAAATAATATTTTTAATCGATCTTGAGACCAACATAGTAAATTAATAATTTACTAAATTTATAAGATAAAACATTTAAACAAAAAGATATAGATCTCACTTGATACAAAAATTAATAATTTTTTATACATTAAAATTATATATATTTGTATATGAGTGAATAAGGAAGTTTTTGTAAAATATTACTCCAATGCTTTTTTTTTTAAAAAAATTAATATCTCTTTAGATCTCATTTTTAATTTTTTTTAATGCATTAAAAAGTTTGATATAGTATTCTAGTATTATACGAGAAAATTATACAAAATGATTGTTGTTTTGAGTATATCTTTACATGAGATAGACTTTAATAAAAAACTATCGTCTTTAATTTTATTTTTATTGATGTTTTTAATAATTTACCTATCACAAAAAATAATAATTCATAATTTAGTAATTAAGTAATATTTATATAATCACAATACATAAAATATGTATTAAGTTTAATATTAAAAAAATAAAAAATATTTTTTATAAATTAATTTTTTATTAATTAATATATAAATTTATTTTTTTAATTAATTTATTAATTAAATAATATTTCAATTAGTTAATAAATTTTTATGAGGCCATGGGTATTAATTAGAGAGGTTTATTTGTATAATAAAGAAGTTTTGAATTCATAATAAAAAATGTTATCGATGCCTACAGCCATGGGTTAAAGAAATATTTATAGAAACAAAATTTATGACTAATATATTATCTTTTTATCAATTTGATGAAAAGTAATGTATTAAATAAAAAATTATTTTGTAAAATAATGTTTTAATTTGAAATAACCTTAATCAATACACACATAAATACTGTTAATCAGATTTTTTATAATATAAATTAAATTTTTTTTAATGTTCTCGAAAATCGAAGGGACAAAAAAGCTAAAGACGGCAAAAAGTTCTCGAAAAAGGTTCAGGCAAAGGAAACGCCTTTCTTCCGCTCTTTTTTGTTTTTATTTTTATTTTCCTGAAAATAATCCTTTAAAAAAGAAAAACTTTCCCTTATCTTTTTATGAGAGGAAATTAAAAAAATAGGGAAAAAGAAAACAAAAATCTCACGGATTATACCACAGTTGCACTACTACAGGTAGGCAGAGGGAAGAGAGAAAAGAAAAGCTGTCCAGAAAGAAAGAGAAAGGAAAGAAAAGGGAAAAATCAGTTTGGGAAACGTAATAACCAAATGAGCCTACCTTTACCAATGAGGCTGCTATTGCCTTTAACCCCTACCACCAGAACTCCTTCTTATTGCTCTTCTTTTCTCTCTTCTCCAAACCCTAATTTCACTTTCTCCTATCATCCTCATCACTCGTGTCCTTTAAGAAGGAACCCACATTCTTTCTCCAAGCAAAAGGTATTCTCTTTGCCGGTTTTTTGTCATTTCAAGCTCTTCTGTCTTTTTTTTTTTTAATGGGAAAATTAGCTTGTTTTTGGAGGTGGGTTCTTTACTTTATGATTGGGTCTTTCTTAAAATTATGAGATATTGAAGCTTGTGTTATTTATTCGTTCATAATTGTGTTACTAGCTCTAGCTCTGAGTTGAGCCTATAATTTTTTTTTATTTTAATAAGGGGCTGAAAAGTTGATTCTTTTTTTTTTTTAATTGTATAATGAGAATGTTGTTCATTCATGTCTTCAAAGAAGGGGTAAAAGTTTCGAATTTTTGTTTTGTGTTTAGTTCTGCATTTCTTTTTAGTGTTTGTAGTATAATAGTATTGGCGTTGCCTCAGAATTGACTAAAATTGGCTGAAGAATGAAGGTATGGAGTCATTCCTGTAATGGCTGATGTTTAGACAAAAGAATGAAAACATGTCATTAGATCAATTATTCATAACATTCTGCTGAAGAAAGTTTCGGAAATAGTGAAACAGACAAGTATCTGCATATTGAACTTATTGTAGAGGTGTCTGCATGGCTATATGTGCTTGAGGAAAAAGCTATGTGCGCTTAGGTTATTAGTAGCTGCAACTGTAACAGGAGTATCTATGTTACCTAGGTAAGCTATTGACGATAAAAATGTGACTTCACTTACATTTCATTTTTCATTAGTTGGATCCATGGATTGGAAATTGTGGGGATGGCACTGGTGTTCAATTAATGGTATGCGCCTTTGGGTACATGTCTACTGATGATGTATCAGTACACAGATGTTAAGATGGTAACCTGTAGGAATGGTATTGGGGCAGTTTTGTGATCATATGATGTTACAAAATTAAAATATCTGAGATGTGTTAGTCACAAGAAAGATATATATTTTTAAATATTGGGGATGGAATCATGTGCACTCCTGGTGATAAATGATAATATGCTTCTGCACCCACATCCCTAAAAAATCAAACCGTACAGGGTGGGGATGGCAGGTTACCAATGGGAACAGGAGAGATTGTATCCCTAATAAATTTGAAAATTACATGAAGAGAGAGAGGCTTTAGGAATGATCTTCTATTGATTCTATTGGTTTATGGCATCTTTATCACGGACTGTGGCATAGGATTTATTCTAGTCCAAATGTTTTAGTTGCTGTTGGAAGGTAATGACCTAAAGTTTCTTGTAATGTCGTCTATCGTAGTGACAAATAAGATAAATATTAAAACAGAAAAGAGGGAAGTGAATTTGTTGTTAAAAATAGGAGAAAAGTGTATGTAATGATTTCCGTTAGCAACTCTGTGGTTGATTACCGGCTAGGAAAATCTTTCTGTGGACGCTCCTTTCTTGGCTGCTTAGTGTCTTAAAATTTGCATATTCTCCAAATTAATATTAAAAGAGCATGTATAATCCTGGGTGCAAATTGTGAGGATTTGTTTCCTTTGCTCTAAAAATGATACTTTCAAAGCATTAGATGTTGCCTATTGTATTTTATTAAGGTCTTGTAATAAGTTCTGTTGAAGAGTAAAACAATATCCTAATTTGTTTGTGCAAATGCTCCATGGGGCTGCTTACTTTATAAAATTGATTGTTTAAGTTGCTTGTGCCAGAGAGGTTTGCAGTGTTATCCAATTTATTCAGTTGGTTCTCTAACTTTGCAAAGTTTGTGTCTTATTAATCAAGCTTCTCGTATCCATTAAGTATGTTAGTAGTACCTGGTGACACCAATCTAATCCACACACATTTTTTTCACAATTTTCCATATGAAATTTGCAAGAACAGATATTCAAGTTATGAATGTATGTTTGAATTGAATGTTTTCCATGTGTAAATGTCTCTTTCGTTTTCTATTATCTTGATTGAAGGATACTCGACTTTGAACATGTCAGAAATTAATCTGATGTCCTGGCTGATCACCACTCTTTGTGGGCAGTTGGTTTTCACTAATGATTTACTGTCAGGGGCTCTGTTTTTATGTACTGGTATAGTGGCTTTGTGGACATGCAAGAAGAGATCAAGAGATGGATGGCTATAGATATGAAGAGGAGAATGCAGTTTGCTTATTTAGTTCTGATGAAGATACTGGGACACAGATTCCAACCCAGGCCCAATCTATTGTGGAAGGGTCAGGGGCAGTTATGGTTTCAGAATTGAAACCTGTTCCTGATGTAGATTATTTGCAGGTATGTAATTTTTCTGTAGGACAATATCACTTTTGTTGAAAGTTTTCCATGTTTTGATTTGTGGGGATGGGCAGAAAAGAACTGAGAGCTTACTGTGGTCCTCCTACCTTTTGTGTAGCTTGATTCTATAATGGATTTATCCATGTGTCCTTACATGTGTCTCTTTGTGAGAACTTTGTTTTATGATATGCAACTCTGAAGAAACCTTAGGTGGCTTGTGAACTGAAAGTTTGACTACACCACTATTTACTTTAACTTAGTTTATGTGGTGCAATTATAACTAGAGACTACACCACTATTTACTTTAACTTAGTTTATGTGGTTCAATTATAACTAGATGATCAGAGGAACTTTGGCCATGTAATATTAACCTTTAATCATAAAAGGTATGTAACTCAAGTCTTGCCAAGGTCAAAGGTGCATCTTGAAAGCATTTGCTGATTTTGTCTTTTGTGCTGATTTCAGTGTTTTGGAATTTTTTGACTGCTAACCTCTCTCTGTGGGTATATGTTTATGCAGGAGTTATTAGCAATTCAGCAGCAAGGGCCTAGAACCATTGGGTTTTTTGGGACTCGGAATATGGGATTCATGCACCAAGAGCTTATTGAGATTCTTAGCTATGCATTAGTTATAACTGTAAGATGCCATTATTATCTTTTTCTATATGTGGCATCAGGGATACTTGTTGCACACTCAAATGTTCTGAGTCTCACTATCTTTGTTCTCCAGGAAAATATGTTTGTACCTAAAATTGTTTTGTTCCTCATCTTGCTGCTAATGTTGCTTGCAGAAAAACCATATTTATACATCAGGTGCATCAGGTACTAATGCAGCTGTTATCAGAGGCGCTTTAAGAGCAGAGAAGCCAGAGTTGCTTACAGTAATATTGCCGCAGAGCTTGAAGAAACAACCACCTGAGAGCCAGGAATTGTTATCAAAGGTAAGCATGTAGTTATAGCATTTAGCTCATTCTTAGGAAACTTGTTGCCCATGCCATTCGTTATAATTATGGCTTCATCTGATATTGCTAACTTCCTTACATTTGTTAGAATTGTTTGTTTAATAAGTAAACACGTTGCTTTTAACATCCATAGACGGAGATTCTATTGAAAATTGATCATCAGTTCATTGAAACCTGTAAGACTGTGCTGTTAAAATCTAGTCAAGCTATATTGTGTTCAATTATTATGTTGAAGTGTTGTTGATGCAACACCACAAGCCTGTCACCTGGAAGTTTCTAACTTGAGTTGCTTTTGGTGTCATGGTGAAAACACACACCAAGGATTTATCTGTTGCACTTGGAATCTGGAATGTGGATTGTGGCCACAGATGATCTTAAGCATCTAGTCTAATCCATTTTCTGCCAGTCCAAGGCTTGCAGTAATTTAATGATGATATTTCTTTTGTATTAAGCACCATGTAATAGATTGTTATCGCATGCGATAGTGAGGAGAAAATTTAGTTCTCAAGGCTCATAGGCTTTTTGAAAATTTTTATTGGAAAAATTTCATTTTTTGTCCCTTATCTTCTACAACACATTAAAGGATACAAGATTGCTTATACTAGTGGGGCAAATTTATATTTCCATTCTATATTACTTAAGTTGGAATGTGATTCTTTGTTTGACAATTTTTCTGATGTAGTCAAAGGGTTTAGGGCTGCATCATTTTCTTTTGTCTTCTCGTTGTCATAATTTTGCTCAAAGACATAAACGAAAAGGTCCTTGGTTTAGTTGCTGGGGCATTAAATACAACATGAGTCTCTAAGTTTTTATGCATGGATTTTATTGCTTTATAGAAGATTGTTGCTACAATTGTCCAAGCCCAGGGAGCCACCGGTAATATTGAAGAATTTCAATGCCTTCTGTGCAGTTATAACATTAAACATTGTAAATTGGAAGTTTAAACATGTTTTACTTAAGATCTCTAATTGAATTTTGAAGGTGATAATTACATATTGATGTTTGAAATGTATTTAATGTTTTATTCTCAATTTTTCAGGTGAAGACTGTGATAGAGAAGCCTTATAATGATAATCTACCTCTGATAGAAGCCAGCAGGTTCGTCATAACTCTATTTTCTTCCAGTTATCCTTTAATCACACCTGCAGAGCAGAATCAGTCTTAAGTTTTAGGTTTCATGGTCAAATAACGAGTTGTGATAAGATCTTAAGAAGAAGGTGATGCTGGACATTCTGTTAATTTGACGGCAGTGAATTTCTTAGCTACTCATTTACATGGTTGAATGATAAGGCAGTTGTTTTTCTGAACAAAGTATTCTTATTACTCTGTCATCATTTTGCATACTTGCATGCTATAACTGTGTTCGTCCCATATTCTTAACAGCATAAAGCCTCAAGCGGCAAAGAAGAATGACTAGTAGGGTTTATAGTTGGAGGTTCTATTATCTCTTGGATTTCACTTGAAAAACTTAGCGGTTCTTGCAACCACTGTTCCTTGACTTAAGCTGAGCTTGTTAGCTTGATAAGCATTGGATAAGAAGCAGAAACTCATTATTATGCCAATTTAACTTCATACTATGAGCTGTGGCAGTCTTTACAAGGCACTAGTCAATTTGACCATAGTCAAGTTAGCTTGGTCACTATTCAGTTTGACTTCGGTCAAACCTGTGTATAAACACAGCTGAAATATGTGTAAGCTAGTTGACTACTATAAAAGAATTGGAGAATGCAATCCTAGCTTGTGCGAACTTATTAATGCTGGGTTCATAGCTTGCCGTTACACACCTAGTTTGTAACATGTGATGAAGGGGTAGAGAGAAAAGACGCTACCAGAGGCAACCCAGAGAGAAAGGGGAGAAAAAGAGAGGAAACAGTCATATCCAAGAGGCCTAGAGAAACAATCATCAATAGTATCCATAAACCATAGTACATGGTAAACAAGTAAACAGGACTAGTTTGTAACTTGTGATGAAGGGGTAGAGAGAAAAGAGGCTACTAGAGGAGACTCAAGAGAGAAAAGGGAGAAAAAGGGAGGAAACAGTAATATCCAAGAGGCCTAGAGAAACAATCATCAATAGTATCCATAAACCATAGTACACGGCAAACAAGTAAGCAGGACTAGTTAATATACCTAACGTACATATAAAATCAAGATCAACCCTACAAACATATGAGATTAAAAAAAATAAATCCATAAATCATATAATTATTCCATTTATATCATCTCTCTGCATTACGATCTGTTAGCACAAGCTGGGTACGATGTGAGTCACGTTACTTGCTTGAACACTGTCCCACTTGTCACATTCATATATAGCCTCCTATTGAACTCGTCATATTGCTTATAAACTGGTGAAGCCATCTATACTACGCCCAAGTTTTACATGCAGGAAATATTTCTAGCATCAGTTGCAACAGTTACTTGCTATTGGATTCTTGATATTCTTTGTGGTTTGATAGACAGCAACTCATCTCACATGAAGTCTATGGTCAAATTTGCAGGCTGTGTAATAGGGACATCATTTCAAATGTACAGCAAGTCATTTGCTTTGCCTTCCATGACAGCAAGTTGCTCATGGAAACATGCCAAGAAGCCAAGAGTCTGCGGAAAATCGTGACTCTCTTTTACCTGGACTAAACAATGTCATCAGTTGTCTATAAATTATTTGGAGATAGGGAGAGCGCACGAGAAAGAGCAAGCTTTTGATTGTAAATTATACAAATTGGTTTAACCATTTTCTTGTAGAGTGAACAATGAGAATGGGGCCAATTTGCTCCTTTCATTGCAAATGTCCAGTGGGGTTCTTATTGGTTCATTAAAGACCGAAAAGGAAATAAATTTTATGCATGCTCTGCATTAACTGTGAAACATAGTTAGATCTTTGAAAACTTATATCTCTGGTAAAAATGCCAGGCCTAGGATCCCATTCTACACTGATTGTTAAATGCAGTCCTTGAAATTTGTTTTTTTTTTTTTTTTTTTGTGGTCATTTTGGGGACTTAAATTTCAGGGCTGGGATTTGGATTTTGGGTTTAACAATGGTTTTTATATATATATATATAGGATGACCATGTGATTATATATAATCTAGTATGATAAGGTTGAAGATGTGAGAACTATTTCCTTTGGGAGTGAATAACTATATAGGTATATATAGTAATGTATATTTAAATTATATTATTATATAATTATGTATTATATGTGAAGGTTTTATTAGCATTTAACATTTCTCTTTTTACATTACGGTTGCCGATTTTAACAATCATGTCAATGCGGAAACAATTTTAAATAGCACATTACGACGTCGTAGTAGAGTTTGATATTTCGCTCTTTTACTCGCCTCCTCAGCTGCCTAAGGTTCGCATTTCTCACGTTTCCAGAGAGGAAAAGAGAGGCCAAAAGAAAAGTGTCTTCCCATTTGCACCCAAGAGAGAGGCTACTTATCGAAATGGCGGCGGTGAGAGGAGCTTTGCTAAAGCACTTGAGGGTGAACGCAACGCCCCTTGCCCGTAACCCTAACCCTACCAGTCACGGGCTCTTTTGCTCTTACCTTCAACGCTATAAGCCGCCGTTTCTCCGACGAGGTCAAGGGCTCCTTCCTCGACAAATCTGAAGTCACCGATCGCGTCATCTCCGTCGTCAAAAACTTCCAGAAAGTTGATCCTTCCAAGGTCTTTACCGTTTCACTTCACTTATTTTTTTGTTTTTCCTTTTTAAAGTTTTTTGGTTATAGATGATTTGTGTACTATATACTTCGGGGATATGATTTGTTTTCTTAATTATAGAAATGGTGATATTTAGGGTTTGATTTATTTCCTTCTTCCTTTCTATTAACTAATAGCTTTGTTTGATTAAGTATTGCTATGCTGTACGTTTGCTTTTTTTTTCTTTATAAGTACTGTTTTAATTCTATAGTGGCAGGGAAATAGATAATTGTTTGCAAGCTCCAATGCGACCACAAAGCTAATGCTAAGTGCTTGTTTGTTGTGTTCTTATTTCCCGATATATATACTCGTATTTGCTTAAAAATTACTAAGGTGTCGTTAAAGGTGCCGTCAATTACGAACTTTCTAATATGAAGCTGGATAAGTGCCTTTACACTGCTTCGTCAATCTGAAGTTGTGGTATGTTTCATATCCAATTGTGGAAAACAGGGGCTTAGGTTTTGGATTGTTTCTGCCTACTTTATGATTGGTCGAGGGTATGCAGTTGCATTTATTTAAAATTGATTAGATGCTGGTTTGGCATTATATTTCTCCTTTTTCTAGTTGTTCGGCTATGATAATTTTACTGTACAATGTTCAGAACAAAAAAAGGCCCATTCTTTAGCTCTAGTTAAGTGCCACCAAATTGTTGAGGTAGATTTTGAATGGACAATCCTGCTCATAGGAAAATGGGAGAAATTTTTGTTTCGTTTATAATGTAATTTCATTTTCTTAGTGCTGATTTCTGCCTGGTTCTTATGTTTTCTCGACATTCATCCCTAGAGCAACTCTTTTTGTTTTCTTAATTGGGCAACGAAGGGAATGTGAAGCTTCTGCAATTTGCATGTAAGCAATTTGAAGAGAGAAGGTCAGGCACAAACATGCTTTGCTGTAGATAATCATAAATATGGGTGCTTGGGTGAATGATAAATCAGTCCTGACGAGTCACTTGACTGAGGCACATATCTTTTGCTCCTAGATTTGTCTCTTTGTGAGGAAAAGGCACACAATTCTACATTTGCAGTTTCTTTTTTTTTTATCTCTCATTTATTTTCCTCAAAATATTATGAGATGACAAAAAAGCATTTTTTTTAGGCTAATAAGAATGCAACTTCTAACAAGTTCTTTGGGTTGCATATAGAATTTTGCTCTTGTAGAGTATTTCTTTCTGGTTAATATATCATTTTTCTCTTTAGTAGGTTACACCAAGTGCGCATTTTCAAAATGATCTTGGATTGGATAGTTTAGACACTGTGGAGGTTGTCATGTCCCTTGAAGAAGAATTTGGGTTCGAGATTCCTGATAATGAGGCAGACAAGATCAGCACAATCAATCTTGCTGTTGAGTTCATTGCTTCTCACCCTCAGGCAAAGTAGGTGGGAAATTACGAAGCTCTACTCTTTATATTTTGTTTTCACTTTGTTCCTGTGAGATCAAGAGCTGCATTAGGAGAATTATGGGATCTTCCCACCTAGGCTAATGTCAGTAGTGCCCTTTGATTTCCAGTTCCTATTGAGGAGGATTATTTTGGATATTTGCTGCTTCAATGCTGCTGTTCCAGTTCATAAAATGTAACTTTTTGCTGAGAAAAAGGATTGTTTCTTTTATTTCCTCAATAATATTTTCACTTTAACCAATAAATTTCGGTCATTAAGTTAAGAAAACGAATTTATTTGATTGTTGCAAGGCATTGCGTGGCTTCTTTATGGAGGAAAGTTAAGATTTATGTGATTGTTTATTCAGTCGGCAGTTGTATCCAAATCATTCGGGCCTTAGTTAAGTCCAAATCACCTCATAAGAACCAAGCCACACCTCTGGCCTTATCATGACAACCCAAAAGTTTGCAAATTGAATCTATGAGAAGCCCAATATCAAGCCTAGCTTAGGGCTCCAATCGAGTAGAGCCTAGTCAGTACAATGCAGTGCTACGGTCGAGTCAGTCAGCTTGATCCAGAAGCTAGAAGCTGAAGACAGTTTGGGTTCAGTGAAACTTTTACTTTATATGGTTGAGTTAGACTTGTAAAGTTAATTAAGTTAAATTGATTTCGTTTTAATTTGGCTCGATTCGGGTAAGGAATACGGAGCTTTAACTCAGGTTCGATCCCAAGCTTGAGTTTTAACTGAAAAATCAAATAAAACTTTAAAACATCTTTATCCCACAAGAAACACCGGCCATGCTCATAGCTAAATTAGAAAAGGAAAAAAAGAATATTTGGCTAATTAGTTAGTTGATTGGCTTCAGTTCTACGTCACCGTGATGATGGTAGGGTTTTCTACTTTTAGCTTTAATGATAGTAAATAATAATAAATCCCTAAATTGGGTGATGCAGCACTTGTCACCGTATTATTTCTCCCCGATTCACAACGGAAGGGAAGACCGAAGACAAGACCCAAAGAAGACTTTGATTCCCATGAGTCAATGGTCCACATACCAAAAGTCTTTTCTACAGGTTACCCCTCCAACCTTACAAAACTACTATAATGCCCTTTTGCCCAACCTTTGGGGTTGGGTGGCTCCTTTAATATTATACTATTATCCAATCTGCAAAGTGGGGGTAGGCCCAGAGTTGCTTAGTGTACTTTCTTGGAAACGGATTCCTGCGTTCTGAGAAACCACATTCCTGTCGCTGGACTCCAACGTGTTTTCTCTTCCGATCATTGAAAACTCGAAGACCAACGTGTATTTGGGTTTGTGATGTTGGCCATTGTTAAATGTAAATAGGTTGGATTATAATTGCCCACACAATTATAAATTTGCAAACAATATGATTTTCAATTTAAATATGTAATTTAATGATAAACATATATGAATTTGTTTTTACGGAGCAGTTATAAGATGCTTAAAAAAATATTTAAAAATAATTTGGTTGATTGTTATTGCATGTTTTTGTAACCTTGAAAAATATTAAATCAATATTATAAAACGATTTTAAAAGAATTTACTGTAAAATACTAAAATGAAATTGATAATTCTTAATCTCTATACTTAAATTAAATATTAACATCAAAGTGAAAAGCGTTATTTTTGGTATTATATGTTGACCTTTTCAAGTGTCCTATAGACTAAAGACACTGTGACGTAACATAGAGGAAGGAAAGGGTGAGAACTTAAGACCATTGGACATTGCAGCGTCGTCCTCGCTTCTCATTGGCTAGCAAACCCCAAAGGTCCAAATTATGACAAATATGTAGGGTCTCAAAGAAATTAATCGCCCAAAAGAAAAAGCAAAAAAAAAACTGGAAACAACACTTCGTACTCCCACTGGAAAATGTTTGACAAGTCAAATTTGAAATAATGCATGGCATTGCCGTAAATAAAGGGAATGATCAAGGTCAATGAGTTACCAAACATTCTATAACAAGCCAAATCTATGGAAAGGCTAGGCAGAGAGGCAGTAGTCGTAGTAGTTTGTCATTTGCCACTAATGGCGAGCCATGCTCCAAATGTCGCGCTTAGCCTACTTCTATTTTCGTTATTACTTCGATTTTCTATTTCAGAGACTATTTTTGAAGAGCGATTCGAAGGTATTATCTTTTACTTGCTTGCTACTTCTTTGAATAAGGTTTTTTTTTTTTTAATTTTTATTTTACTGGTATTTGAAGAGGTTAAGGACGTTATCAGTTTGTTATCATGATCATGGGATGCTTTGTTTGGTTACTGAGAAAGGAAAAATGAGAGCAACAGAATTTTAAGATATCAGTTTTTGCCATGTCATCAACTGCAATATCTTTGTCAGGTTGTTAACTAACTGCTTTGTCATGGCGGCCGTTCCGACTGTTTTTTCGTTTTCTTTCTCTTATTCTGTGTTGGGTTGTGGAGAAACTCTGGAAGGAAAGAATTGAGAATTTTGAAGTAAAAAATGTGCTTGGAATTTACACCTTTACAAAATGCTTTGTTTGGTAGCTGAGACCAAAAAAAAAAAAAAAGGAGGGAAATTTCATTTTTCAGGCATTGACTTGGCTACTGTATTTAAGTCAACCAGAATTTGAACAGTTAATTTGCCATTTTTTTTTAATTTTAATTTTCTGGGCTGTTCTGTTTTGCTTTTGAAGAAAGCAGTCCTTTGCACTTGTACATAGCTCAGTGATTTGCTTGAAAAGCTTTGCTTTTGGGGGATAATAAGAGCAGTGCTAGGAAAGGGAAAGAAAGAAGAGAAGAGAACAATGATAGGAACCAGTTACCTTGATATCTGCTCTTTTGTGTTTTTTGTCACCTGAAAAGGAAGAACAAGAATTTAAAGTCAACTGAATATTTATTACTTATTTTTTTGTCATTTCTAATAGCATGTGGAAATTTGTTTCTTGGTTTTAAGTTTGTCAAGATTATATAAACATTACTGGTCATAATGATTGGTAGTTAAAGCATCATTTTTGTAGAGAAGGAAATGGTATATAAATATAAAGAGAGGAAAAGCGGAAAAGATTACCCCTTCTCATCCCACAAAAGAAAAAGAGAGTGTTTTTAGATGCTGATCATGTCACTCTTTGTTTATTGATTTTCTTATCTCTCCTTTTTCCAACCTTCTGTGGATGTGGTGAAGCAAATGCTGTTAATTCTTAAAAATTTGCTCTTTCATCATATGCATGAAACAAAGAAAAAAAAAACAGAGAAAAAGAAGTCATTTTCTTGGTTCACCAACCAGTCACCACAAGTGGGCAATCATTGCTTTTGAAAGGATTATCAGTTACTTTTCAGAGTTCTTTGATTAATAACAGCTTGGACTTCGAACTTGCCTTCCTTTTTATTTTGATGCTAGTTTTTTAGTCTTTCCAGAAATTGTAATAAGAATTAAGGCTTTGGTTCTCGATTTCGATTTGATGGTTTCAAGTGACACTTTATTTGGCTGATTCTAATTTTACTAACGCATCCAGCATTTTATTCCTTTCTATTCTTGCATTTGTCTCAGCAATCAAAAGATGGAGCGATGAAATCGGTTAATTTATATTGACCATTATTTGTTCATCATTCTTTTGCCTTGGACATTTTGTCCTGTAAAAAGCTTGTGTCACCACAATATCAGTCTTCTTAATGTTTGTTGATTATTCCTGAATGAAATGCATAAAACCAATACGTTTGTGACTGTAATTTTAGAGCGCATCAGCTTGCAGTCTCTGAAACTCATACGTATTTTTTTTTATGCTTTCATATGTTAGAATTTGGACTCTTAACATTTTTTTGCTTGTTTTAACCTACATTGGTATTATCTGATGCTGTGAACAGATGGATGGCAAAGCCATTGGGTAAAATCAGATTGGAAAAGAACTGAAGGAAAAGCTGGAGGATTTAAGTACACAGCTGGAAAGTGGTCCGGTGATCCTGATGATAAGGGTATGGTCTCACCATTTCTTGCTGGTTATGTTGGTGTTCTTTCAAAAATTGGAGAATATTGGGAAATAAGTGAACAGCATAGCAATTTTGAATATTATTATTATTAACTTCATTCATTGATATCCAACATTAGAATTTGCTTTAGATGTGTTTGTTAACATACACAGAAACTCAAAAAAAAAAAAAAAAAAGAGAGAGAAAACAAAAGACATGTTAATTAATGATACTTGAGACCAGAATTTTCACATGGCATCAACTAATTATGCTACAGAGCGCTTAAATATTCCTCACAACGTGAATCTCTTGTGGTTTTGATAGCCTTTTACAGAATAGGTTTGTTATATAGGGCCTAGACATCATAGAGTTGTTCTTAACCATGGTGTCACCTAGGCTCTTATGTCTGAAACAAGGCTTCAATTTTTATTTATCTGTTTTTCTTTTTAATTGAATCCCAGGACTCGCTATGTATTCTCACCCTTTAGTACTCTGAAAAAGTATTTTACTTTAGGTTTCAATGGTATATTCATATTCTGAAATTATCATGTCAAATTGTTAACCTTGCAATCAAATTGAAAAGTAAAAATCTCAACAGCAGATACCATGAGAGAGGCTTTTGGGCTGGTAAATCATATGATAAAAACTTAAGTGTACCCATCCATGGCCATAACGATTCAATAATCTCTTTTCTGCCAGAATTACCTCTATAATAAAACCACACTGAATCATTTCCACAATACTTGTTTGTTTCCCCATCTGCTGCTGTTTTTACCCTAACCACAATCCCAGTCATCTTTATCATGTCATATTTAAGTGCTTCCACCTCTGAATTGGGCACACTTGAGCACATCAAACATGTACAAGTGCAGTTTTGATAATACAATGCTCCTTTCATTCTATCCCCCTGGCCTGCACTCCTGATTTTGGTTCTTTCGAGTGTCTCCATTGAGCCTGCATTTCACATATGTATTATAGTGCCCGTAGTAGTCATTATCTTTCTGTATATAAAATACCAAATCTAAAGTGTATGATGGACGTTTTCAGTTGCCAATTAAGTATGCTGTGTTAAGTGAGGATTGTAATTCAATGTTTCCTTATCACAAGGTGACTATTGAGTTCCTAACCATGCTTGTGAAATGGCAAAACTAATGTAAACGTTCCTTTTCTCTCATTTTGATTCAAAGTGATAGCATAGTTGGCAGAAAACATTAAGTGTTTGCTTTTTATGTAGATCCCTCTGTAGATAAAATTGCGTTTCCTAATCTGGAAAGATAAATTTAATTAAGATTTCGTTCTGAAAAAGGGCGATTTCCGGAAAAGTTTTTGCAGAATTTTATATCATTAAGTGTAAGATCAAATAGGGCTGGTTGCTATGGACTGCGAAAGATATTTACAAAAATGAATTGATGTATAGCTACATTACCAAGCTATTTTATGGGAATCACTGGGCTCACAAATTATCCATGTTCCTAAGAGAGTCCACGTGACCACTAAATTACCTTTTCCCAGTTTTTCTCTTCGTTTTCCTTCTGACGATCTGCACTTGATAGCTAAGGCAAGCGAACTAGCATGGTTTCTGAGAATGTCTATGATTTTGTAGGTATTCAGACATCTGGTGATGCCAAACATTTTGCAATATCAGCGAAGATACCTGAGTTTTCAAATAAGAACAGGACATTGGTCCTCCAATACTCTATAAGATTTGAGCAGGACATTGAATGTGGTGGTGGTTACATAAAGCTTCTCTCTGCATTTGTCAATCAAAAGAAATTTGGAGGGGACACCCCATATAGGTTTGTTTCAAAATTTTACACCCAAACATCTTTTACAGGCAAATTTCTGGCACTTGGTTCTCATTTTCTTACTGCCATTTGGTATTTATGTGGTTGTCTTAACTGCATTCTTGTACATCTTGTTATCATTGAGACTTCCTTTTCAGGAATGTAAACTATGGATGGTTAATCCTTTTCCATTTTCCAATGACAATTTGGGGTAATGATGATAACAGTGATATTTGACTTGCAACCTTGAACTTGTGATTTAGGGTAATTGAACCTGTATAGAACAACTTAGACATGCTTTCTTTCTTGGAAAAGGGGTGGGGGGAGGGGGTAGATAATTTCTTTTGGTGGCTGTAGAATGATGTGAAGGAAAACTTGTGAGATAAAAAGAGATAGAAGAATAAAAAAATAGATATGAAAGATGATCTTACTTCTGAGATTGGAAAATTTCAGTTTGAATCCTTCAAAATTTCATCCTAAAAAAGTGATCATAGAGATTTGTCTGAGGTTCAAAACTCTGTATGGAGTAATTATGTGCAAATAGTCATCTTTCCTCATGTTTGTTTCCAGTTACTTAATGTACTTTTGACATGTTCTTACTTCTAAAGAGATTCTTTTTTGCCATTAGCATGAATGTTGAATTAATTGCTTGGATGCATTTCTCATCAGTCTCTAGAGCAACCTTCTTTAGGGACTACATTTTTTTTTTCAGTTTTTTTTTTTAATTGTTTTCCGAAATTTTTTGTTGACTAACCTCACCTTTTTTTTTTCCTGCAGCTTAATGTTTGGGCCAGATATATGTGGCACACAAACAAAGAAGCTCCATGTTATACTTTCTTACCAGGGCCAGAATTACCCTCTTAAGAAGGAATTGGAATGTGAAACAGACAAGTTAACTCATTTCTACACATTTATTCTTAGGCCCGATGCAAGTTACAGTATCCTCATCGACAATCGTGAAAGGGATTCTGGAAGTATGTATACAGACTGGGATATTCTTCCTCCACGCAAAATCAAAGATCTCAAAGCTAAAAAGGTTAACATTTGAGCTTTGAAACCACTGATTTGTTTGGACTAATTAATTCAACACTTTTGTTAATTTTTCCTATTGAAATCTTATTTCCAATATTGACTGTCAGCCTTCCTAAATGAGAGAGAACAGTAATTTCTTCAACCATCTTAGCTAAGGCTGCTTTAAGATTTACCTTTTCAATTTGACTCTGATTTCAGCCTTTCTTCATAAGGTCAGTTTTTTTGAACTTTAAATTTCTATCTTTTGCAGCCTGCTAACTGGGATGATAGAGAATATGTTGACGATCCTAATGCCAAGAAACCTGAGGTAAATTATCATATCATCTTTTTTCTTAATGATTTTCCAGTTGATATATAATTTCAATGCAAAATATGCCTAAGCTCCTCTTGGTGTTGCAGGGGTATGATTCAATTCCAAAAGAAATTCCTGATCCTAAAGCTGAAGAGGTTAGTTTGGTATTTGAGAAGCAATAATGTTATACCATGCACCTGGATTTGCTTTGTGGTTTACCTGCCACCAGATCCCTCTCGCATGCAACTGGCATAATCATATTATGACTGATGTTTTTTTCACCGGTTAGCCTGATAATTGGGATGAAGAAGAGGATGGTATTTGGAAACGACCAAAGATACCAAATCCAAAATACAAAGGACCATGGAAACCAAAGGTATGCTTAAAGCTAACAAGTAAACTGTGAAACCTAATTTTTTAACTGCAGCATCTCATCAATACAGTCTTCCTTTATGACTACAGAAAATCAAGAACCCAAATTATAAAGGGAAATGGAAGATTCCTTATATTGATAATCCAGGTACTCCAATATATTTTTATATTTCCTTATGGCTCTTGCAAATAAGAATCTTTGGAATTGAAGAATTTGCAACAAAGATTTGAATGATATTCTTGTCTCTCTCCAGAGTTTGAAGATGATCCTGATCTTTATGTGCTTAAGCCAATCAAATATGTGGGCATTGAAGTTTGGCAGGTATGTCTATCGAACATAAGTATCAGTTTGCTAGTTTAGGATAACCTTCATTTATATGATGCAATCTTGAAATGTAATGGTCAGGTCAAGGCTGGTTCAGTTTTTGACAACATTTTGATCTGTGATGATCCTGAGTATGCGAAACAAGTGGTAGATGAAGTGCTTGCCAACCGAGAGGTCTACCCTGCTCTTTCTCCTTTTACTAGCAGATGATTTTGTCAATAGTGATGCCTAATTTTCGTTAGTTTTAATCTTTCAGGTGGAAAAAGAGGCGTTTGAAGAAGCAGAGAAAGTGAGAAAAGCACAAGAGGAAGAGGTTATTAACAGACCTTTGCTCTTCATATTTATCCATTAATTCTATATGAACTTTGGTTTTCTTGAATAGTCCTTTAAGTAGATTTAAGTGCAACATCTACAGGAAGCTCGAAGAGCGAGAGAGGAAGGTGAGAGGAGAAGAAGGGAAAAGGGTTACGATAGACGACACCGGGATAGGGAGAGCTATAGGGACAGATACAGAAGGGTTTGTATTTTACATGCTATAACCTTTTTTTTTCATAGATGTAGCACCATTGACAAAGACCAAGAAACTAAGAGAAACTGGACAACAAATTCTGATTTCTGAATTTCTATTCTTGAGCTTAACATTCAATTTGCAAAATCTCATGTCTCCACACAAGAAAGCTATGGAAACATGTAGGACCACTGGTTTGGTAGTTCAGGCATTCACACCTTAGATGAAAATTCAGAAACTTAGGACCTTATTCATGTGGGATTTGTTAGCTGGTTTCCGCTTTTGTGAATATTATTATTAATGTGGGTCTTATTTTAGGTTTTTAAATGAACATATGTGTTTCTCTGAGACCAGATATTTGGCTTGGACGATTGGTTTTGAAGCTTCTTCAAAATGAGACTTTGAATTCAAGCTGAGTGATGTAGAACAAAAGTAGGGAAAAGAGATAGTAGTAGAAGTTTAGAAGGAAATTAGAGATAGCAACAATTAGAGAGGAACAGACACAGAAGAACTATGAGAGAAAAGATCAATAGAATGGGAACATGTCAATATATAATATCTCAAAATGTCCAATATTCATCATCCAAAAGCTCATTGAAACTAAAATTACATAAGTGTTTATAACTAAACCAAAACCCTAATAAAATGTAAAGTATGAAATATAACCCTAACACCCTAATATTTGGAAATTAAATACAATGTAAATTAACATAATCTAAAACTAGCCTAAATAGATGTAAAAATTGAAATCGAACTCATTAAATTTAAAATAAAACTAACATATTTTCATCTTCCATGAGTCCGCTTTGAGGATGGAAAAGTACTTAACAGAATTTTAAAATATTTAATAGCTTCAAGAGAGAAATGTGTTTGTATTTCAGATATGAATATAAATTCAACTAGATTTTGTAATTTGACCTTGAATGTTTAGCTGATCACACTTTTCAATCATACTGCAATTAAGAAGTTCAATTTCTAATTGAAATGTTTTCTTTGCAGCATCCACGTGATTACTCGGATGATTATCATGTAAGTATCAACCTTCGCTCTATCTATTTCCTCTTAACAACATGCTATCTTCTTTGGGAAAAATTATTTTCACTTCATGTCTTCAAAATGAGATTTTGTACCATATCATTCATTTCCGTTGCTAACAATGCCAAACTCTTCAGATTTTGTTGAAGTAAATGAGACATCTTTTTATTTTGTTTTTTTCTTTTTTCAATCCAAGATCATTCACTACACTTACAAACTGGTCCCTGATTTATGTTACTACTCTATGGTTGAAGTGGTCTGTAGAAGTACTACTAAAGAGCATTCTCATATTCTTTGACCATTGATTGTGTCCTCTCATTTTCTCAAGAAATCCCTGCGAGGGCTATGATTTCTATAATTAGAAGTCATCTTGAAAACTTGAAACACATGCTTGTATCGGGTTCCGAATTTGAGATGTCCTCTCGCTTACTGCTTGTTTATACTGTTTAAAGGCAGCATAACTATCTTAAGAAGCTGCTGAATCATCTTGATCATCCAGTAACGAATTCTTTATTTGGTTTGCAGGATGAGCTTTGATGGGTCTTGCTTGCTCCTGCTTCCCCTCCTTGTGGTGCTGTTACGTGTCTTCCATGTGGACTATTATGGCTACCGAAGCTGAATCAACGGAGCTTAGGGGGAACAGTTTTGGTCCTAAATTGTTGTACAATTCTGTGTTGTCATTCTGCTTGGAAAACTACCAGTTTATAATAACACACGTTTATAATGAGTTATTAGGTATTATAAAATTTCCATGGATAATTCATGCATTATTCTCGTGGACTCATGGTGTATTAGGGCAAAGAGGAGATTGGGCAGAGCTGCTCAGTAGTTAGGTTTCTTCAGAACATTTTGCAGTTCCTTTAAAGATTTCCAAATTACAGAAATAATCATGAACTCATCTTTTATGCTTGTTCAAAAGCGCCTTTATGATCTCAAACTTGGAAGGAAAATATTGCATAAGCTAGCCAATCAAAACTACTAATATCAACGACATGTGTGGCATATGGTTGTCGGCCCCATCTGTAACCAACACCAAATAGGCAGGTAGACGTAAGTAGGCGATCATCTCATAAAGTAGCGCCGATTATGGCTATGGGAGAATATTGGACTGAATGTGATCAGCAAGAAGCTCGCCCCATAAAATCATCACACACTGCAGCTTATTTTCCTCTCTCTTCTGGGCAACTAGTGCTTTAAACGCTTCCACCGTGGCTTCTCCTTCCAGCAGCAAACGTCTTTCGGAGTCCACGTGGGTTCTCATGTCTGACACAAACGCTTCCATCTCCTCCACTTGAGCTTTCATTTTCATCTTCCTCTCTCTTTTCTGTTTCAATAATCCAATTGTTTTATCAGGCAAAAAGCCCAAGATTAACAGATGAATTTATCCTAACCTGGACGATTACCTCAAGGGAGGACTTATTACGGCTTCTCCCAACAGCCCTGGTGCAGCACCTTGTTTTTCTTCGCATCGGACCTCTTTTCTTCTTCTAAGCAAAAGTGTAGGAGACAACAGTGATTAACATGAATGTTGCACGCAGGAAGAATTGATTAAAACACTAGTAGCTAATTAACTACCTCTTGATTGGTCTTGTGGGCTGATATTGTTGAACGCATTTTTGCTGCTGTAAATGATACTGACTTCCTTTTGCTCTTGTGTAGCACCATAGCAGAGGCAGACTCTCCTTCTGACATTCTTTTCTTCTGCCTGCAAACCCAGAAATCTTGCGAGCTTCTGGAGTATTGGACAAGTTAAAGACGACATGATAATTTTGAAATATTTATAGAGGGCTCAAACATAGAAAGGTTGGCTTTCTTCTAGACAAACTCGTGTCGCAAATCAGGTGCCCTCGGTTCCACATAAGATCTTCCATTCACTGTTTGATGGGTATTCCACTTTTGGTAAACGAGCGGTTGGGACTTAGGATCGCTCGACATCGTCTGTCAAAACGCAATTTATCAGCCTAAATCGCTCGTTATTCAGTGGTTTATCCGCCGCTCATGGTCGCCCCGGTCCCAAACTTGGACTACCATTTTGTGTATTTATCTTTTGCTTTCCCATGGGGTGGACTTACCTCACGCTCACTCCACCAACTCTTTCTAGCTTCTGATTCCTTGTTTTTATTTTTTATTTTAAAAAAAAAGTTAAACAAAAAGAAATTGACCATAAATTCAAAGCAAACATGCATGACTGGCTTAAAACTAGTACATCTTCACGAATATGACTGGATAAAAATATAATATTAAAATGGTTTCAGCAGCATTCGTGGTCAGTTTCGGTGTCTACAAGGCGTTTCCGTGGAGTTTGCGTAATGAAGTAGTAAATCTTGGACCGACGCCGTGTATGAGTCATTGCGCCCCAAATGTGAAAACAACATATTTTTGAGCCGAAGGGAACAGCTTCAATAACGGTAGACAGATGACTGGACCCCAGCCCTGTGTCACGGGCCACAGTCCAGACCCACCAGGAGGCCCAAGAAGTGACATAGTCCGGACCCGCCAGGAGGCCCAAGAAGGTGCCAGCCCACTAGACCCATGTAGGGGGGGCTGCTGGAAAATTCAAATTTTCCCTCCCAACCGAATTTCTAGAACCTTCCAAAACTTTGGAGGGAAATCTTTTGGGGGGGGAATACTTTGAATTGAAAACTTTGGAGGGAAATCTTTTGGGGGGAATACTTTGAATTAAAAACTTTGGAGGGAAAAGTGGGTGGGGAACCTTGGCTATAAATAGCCCCATCCACCATTGTGTAAATCATCCATTTTTGCATCCATTCTTGCATCCTTTGTATTTCAATTCATTCAATATAAAGAGTTTAGTTTTTCTCTAGCATTCTCTTCCCATTTTTCCTTCCTTGTTTATGCAAGCTTGCTTGCCGGCTTAAAGCCATTGTGCGGGTGTTGAGCGCTTGTCGGGTGAGTAAGGCTGACTTGGGTTCTACTGCCGAGCTAAGGGCTGAATCCAAGGCCGCACGAAGGTGGTCTTAAGAATCGCCCCGTGACACCTGTCTTCCGTCAATCCCAAACTCCACCGCCCCCGCTAGGTCCATCGCCTTCTCAACTTTTTTTATTCGTGATGCAAAACGAAAAAATGAGGTGAGTGAGCCCGTAGGGTGACCCGCTCAAAAACGGTTCTTGCACTTTGGTCACGGAGAGCTCACAAAAAGGGGTGAGTCAGCCATTGAAGAAAGTTAGCGCACACCATTTTGCATTTTTACAAGATTTGATCTCGTCCCGTGCACGCAAATATCATTTTCTTTCTTGACTTTCAATAAATTGATTGATATGAAAAATTAATTTTTTTGTATTTAAATAATTTGACATAAAAATTTGATGAAATGTCACTATATGTTCAACGAATAATGAATTACTATTGGGGGGCAGAGCCTCCTTATTGGATGAGGCGCCGTGGCTTCCAAAACTTTTAAAACCTTTTACATATTATATAAAATTTTTAAACTTTTTTATAAATTTTTTAATAACCGTTTCAAAATAATTTTTTTACTTAATAGTTAATATAAATAAAAAATAATAAAATAAATTTATATACTTGACTCAATTTTTAAATTTTTTTAAATTTATATTATTATTTATATTTTTTTATTTTTAATTTATTTATGCATATATTTTAAACATCTATATATATTTTTTTTCACAAATTTTTACGAATCATTAATCATTTTTTTATTAGGTCATATGTGGATTATATCTTCTACTTGTCATGCTCTTCTTTTTTCTGTTATATAGATTTTATTTGTTATGATTTTAATATTTAAAAGTAAATAAATTATTATGTAATTTTTAAATATAACTTACAATGTTGCAATTCTGCTTAGAATTTTATTAATATATTATATTTTATTTAGAATAATTAATATATCTTAACGTGTATGTTGTAAATATTAAGTAATAAAAACATACATACAAATTGATAAAATGAAATGATTGTATTTCTTTCAATACAAATTTATTTATTATATTTTTAATGGTCTTCAAAGTAATTTTTTTATTTAATAATTATTTTTATTCCTCAAACTGTTTGATACAATTAAAGTCATTACGGTCAACAAATTGCTAGTTAAGCCCAATAAATAAATTCTAACATAATATATTAAGCATATCAAATTAAAAAAAAATAAAAATAAGTGTATTAATCCAAACCTATTAAGTTATAATATAAATATAAACTTATCATAACATATTATATTTTAATAGTTCTACCTAATAGTCTCTTCTAACATACTATATCGAAATAGTTTAATTTAATAATATAATATATTAATTAATAATTTAAGAAGCAAATAGAAATAAGAAGAGAGCTTTTTTAAAAAACTACACATTTTATGTAAAACATACAACATAAAAAAATAATTCATTTGAATTTAAAAAATTCAACATCATGTCTAGTTATGTCAAAGGTGGTCGTACATCATTTACAGCACGAAACTTGATGGCAGCAATGTCATATGCTTCAGCTGCTTCCTCTCAGGTGCTAAATGTTCCAAGATAAAGGTCCTTGTTTCCTGCGACCCTGCCATCTTCCAAGCTGATGATGCCTTGTTGCTCCTCTGTACATTGAGGCCCGTCTGGTGAACCCACTACTTTTCCTTCTTAGATGGGCAACATATTCTTGGCGGCTCATGTTCTTCATTTCTTCTAGTTCTTCTTGGTAATTTTCAAGCGGAAAATTTATATGCGTTGAAGGTCCCCAATACTTCAGAGCTGCGAGACCATAAGCTCTTGCAGCTTTCTCTTCCATGTCCTAAACCCCGAGATAGTTTATATATATTTAAAACAATAACAAATTAAGCACCTTTATTTTAAAAATCACCCATCATATTTAAAAAAATAATTAAACCAATCACTTCCTAAAAAAATAAAAAAAATATTAAAATCTCCAATTCTTTTCTAATTTAAATAAACATTTATTTTTTTTGTATATTTAAATACTTGAAAGTTCTTATATTTATTGGTAGGGGCTTTTAAATTTTCAAATCTATTCACCAACAAAGTGGAAATATGTAATTTGTTATCTCAGAGCATATAGAATCTATACATGATAGTTGTCGGAAATATAACTTTTTTTATTCATATTTGATGAAAAACAATCTTATGATTCCTATAATCTTTTGATACGTTTGTAACGAACTCTTTACTGATCGTTACCGGCATCCGAGACTTGCGAGTGAACCCATCAAATCTTGAACAAGTCTTAGTTGAGATTTCAGATAATTTAATCAAACATTCTAATGCGTATATAAATCGACTAGTAATAACAATGCTTTTGTTTACTTAAACCAAATAAACGATTACAAGTAAAGTATAGCATCTAGTTACAATATCTTCGTGTGTCCAAACTTCACACTTAACATCAAATACACAACCTTAGAGTTTTTAACAAAATACATTTTCGATAGACTAATAATCATTATAAGTCTAACTATTTTACAGAACACGATCTTTATGTAGTCGAGTGACTTAGAGTGGAAGTCTAAGAGATGCCATTACCTATATCGCAGCAAATCTCGAGGTGCTGAATAATGCATTTGAGTTAATTACCTATCTACAAAAGGAAGATAAGGGAGGTGAGTCTCACAGACTCAGTGATCATCAACTCCGTGAGAGGGCGTAGATGGGAAACAAGCCAAAGTAGAAGATTTGAATATAAAAAAACACAAGAACATATAATCCATTTAAAAGCAAATGGGACATTTGTGCCTTACGTATAAAATCAAGGATTTTTATGCAAGAAGTCATTTAACCGTCATTGTCTCAAAACCAATGTGAGTGAAAGATTTTATCTTCAAAATCATTTAATGTCTTTTACTTAAAATCGGACTAACATAAGCACGCACGCTCTCATGAAATCAAACATTATTAAAGTTTTTACACAAGCTTAAAAATCATTTTATCCTTGAGGTATTAAACACAACATCATTAATTC
>NW_018397259.1:3571342-3597206 GCF_002168275.2 Theobroma umbraticum | reverse complement strand
TTTAAAGCACTGAAAGCTTTTAATCAAATAGGCGAGTTGCGAAAAAAACTAGTATTTCTCATCATGCAAAAAACTATGTACGTGAAAACCCAAAGAGATATCACTCTCGAGTAAGTAATAGAAATAAAGAACTTATGGACCTACTTCCAAGTAATAACATCCTGGAGCTCCGCTCCACCAGATCCCCATAACCATGGTAGTCTCAACGATATTGACCGACATTGGAGAAATCAGACGATCGCAACCACGTATATCACTTGTGGCCTAGCCACATATATCAACCCATGGCCTTACCATGTATATCACAGATCGTGACCCCATCTATGTCTAACAGCCCGTCGGGGACTCAAAAGTTCTCTAGTTAGAGCTCACTTATGCACAAAGGTCATACTTAATAGAAGTGACAACCAGCCGACTCTCAAATCTCCCGATTTGATAAAACCATTTAAAAGATAAATCGAATTTTCAAAGGATCATTTCAAATCATTTTCAAAATACAGATCATCGTAACATGATAAAATCCCCTTTTTATAAAACTTTACATTATAAACCTTTTGCATGAGGTTTGGATGTCAAATCAGCATAGTGAGTATGAAATTCATTCATGAATATGCATCACACAATCAATAAGGCACATTTTGATAAAAAATGTAGTAAAAAGCTTGTTTTTCGGTTTTAAAATCCTTTACATACATAACTTGTATATATATATATATATATATATATATGATCAAGATAATTTCAAATACTTTGACATTCACAAATTCTTAAGATATCTACCAGCTCATGCTATCCAAAAATCGTATTTAAAATAAATCGATACGTCTATCCACCATAAAGCAATATATATATATATTATTGAAATTTGAAAATCGACACCTCCTACTCACTTTACAATAGCGGGACATTACGTTGCCATTGATTCAAGTGCATATCTAACTAACTCTACTTACCGATCACTCGTTACCTCATCCGGCACACCACTACGACAAACTTTCTTCACTTGCACAACTTCCTAGCAACCATTCAAACTCAACACAATTAATTATACTCGATTAAGGGTAGCACATCAATCAATAAATTCTTAACCTAGTTTCATAATTTTCATCAACATTATTCATAAACATTTAACTCATAATCCACATACTTTCAACCAATCCAATCCAACACAACACAATGTAATTATATTGCATGTTTACCTTTTGGTTTTAGCTTGAGTTCCACACATATAGCTCACAATTTCCTCACATCCATGGTCATTGTTGCGGCCACAAACATGAACAATTAGCACACATCTCATTTCTCTTATTTACTTGTGATTTCAAGACCAAAATACTTACCCATTGTTTATCTATCTCAAAATCACCATGCATTACAAGATCCACCTACATGCACGCATCTATTTCTTTTAATTCTTCGAAAACCTTTGCTGCCACAACATTTTCACACAATTACCAACTCATTTCCTCAAGAAATTCATAACCAAAATCAAAATTCTACTTACCTTTCTTAACTTGGAAGCACTAAGCCGAACCTTGTCTTTTTTTTTTCTTCTTTCTCCTTTATTTCTTTCTTCCTTTCTCTTTTCTTCCTTCTTACTTTGCTTCCAAGCTAATCCTTTCTCTTTTTCTTTCCAAGGGTGTGGGTTTTCTCAAGGCAAAGCCATTTTGCCATTCCTTTGTGTTGGCAGATTCTCCCAAGTTCCCCACACTCAAACTTTCTTTCGTTTCTTCTCTCAAGGCAAAGCCATTTTGCCATTCCTTGGTGCGAGCAGATTCTCCCAAAGTTTCATCATTTTGTCATTTTCCTTTTACTTTCATGTGGTTAAAATCATAAGGTAAAAAGGCTTTCGAAACCTTTTCAGCCGCCACCATCATTGTCCATTTTTTTCCATTATTTTCTTTTCTTTTCTTTTCTCTTTACATGTCATGCCAAACAATTCTTCTCTTTCTTATTATCACCACCTCCCATTGGTAGCTTATTCATGCAATGTTTCCTTTTATTTCATTTGCATTACATTTCACATGTATTTTATTGCATTTCATTTTCATTTCCTTTCAATGCCACCTTACCACCCAATAATATTTCATGCTATGATTATACCTTTTCCTTTTCAAATCACATTATGATCCTTATGTTGTTTACTATGGGCTATCCTTGCCAAACTATGATTTTCTCCTATTTAAATATTTTTTATTCCTTTTTCTTTTAATCAATTATCACATGGTGGGGTCTCACATGTTTCTCATCAACTTCCTCCTTTTTACATGCAATAATTTGCATGTAATAGTAACTTTTACTTGTATATCTCATATTCTTCATAATCTAACTGTTCCTGATTAGTAAATGTCTATTTAATTAAAATTACACATATATGTCTTTAAACTTTTTCTTATTTACCATTTAACTCTTCAAACTTTCATCCTTTACAATTTGGTCCTTCCAACATGTTTTAAACTCCAATTTTCTTATTTCTTCCTTCCTTTACACGTGTACAAATAAAATATAAAATTTTTACTTTACTAAGGTATCACTATATTATTTAAATATATACTTACTTGCGTTAACTTTATTTAATAAAGGCACGTGAAGCCCACTAACGTCGTTTTTCTTCTAAATTCTTTCTTACTTGTTCTCTCCCACATAGATTAATCATATATTTCTTCTTCATGACTAATTTCGATAACAGTTAAAATATTACTAATTAATATTATTTTATTTTAAAAATTTTCACTTGTCTCCTCGAGACCTAAAATGTCTCACTTTATCTTGGTTCACCTCTGATTCACCTTTTAACTTGCTAATTCATTCTTGATAAAAATATTATTATTTAATTATTATTTTCTCGCGTGTGAAATATTTTATTTCAAACTATTCCTTTCACTTTTCATTACTCTTAAATACTCTAATTAACCTCAATTGGTATCCAATAAGCTCTATTAGCCACTATATCCAAGTACGGGGTATTACAATGTTCTTACTTTAAAATATATTCTGTCTCACCTTTAGCATGAATGTTGAATTAATTGCTTGGATGCATTTTTCATCAGTCTCTAGAGCCCCCTTCTTTGGGGATTGCCTCTATAGTTTTTTCTTTCAGTTCTTTTTTGTTTTTAATTTGTTTTAGAAAATTTTCCAAGTACTTTATTCAACCATCCCACTTAGGGTGCTTTAAGATTTACCTTATTTTTGAATAATGACTTTGATTTCAACCTTTCTCCATAAGGTTATTTTTTTTAACTTCAAATTTCCATCTTTTGTAGCCTTCTGACTGGGATAATAGAGAATATATTGGCGATCCTAATGTCAAGAAACACAAGGTAAATTATCATGTCATCTTTTTTCTTAATGATTTTCTAGTTGATATATAATTTCATTGCCAAATATACCTAAGCTCCTCTTGGTGTTGCAGGGGTATGATTCCAAAAGAAATTTCTAATCTTAAAGCTAAAGAGGTTAATTTGTTACTTATGAACCAATAATGTTAAGTCATGCACCTGAATTTGCTTTGTGGTTTACCTGCCACCAGATCCCTTTCATGCATATGGCATAATGATATTATGATAGATGTTTGTTTGCACTGGTTAGCTTGATAATTGGGATGAAAAAGAGGATGGTACTTGGAAACCACCAAAGATACCAAATCCAAAATACAAAAGACCATGGAAAGCAAAGGTATGCTTAAAGCTAACAAGAAAACTGTGAAACTTAATTTTTTAACTGCAACATCTCGTCAATACAATCTTCCTTTATCACTACAAAAAATCAAGAGCCCAAATTATAAAGGGAAATGGAAGTGTAGCAATATCATAGATAATCTAAAAAACAAATGAAGAAAAAGAAGAATATAGTATGAAGGAGAAATCCGGAGAATATGAGAGAGAAAATTTTGTAGAATAAAGGGGTGTTGTAATACACTATTTCATTAGCTTCATGGTGGCTTATATACAAGAGTGAGAAAGTCAACAAATAAACCACGACCTAAACACCACATTGCAATAGACAGTTTTCTAAATGAAATACCGTGCCAAAGATTCCAACAACATTTTCAACACTCTACATGTGTTTTACATTGAACAAAGGAAAAAAAATTGTAAAGAAATAATATTCAACCGACACTCAGTAAAAAGTCGATAACAGTTAAAAGTAAATAGCAAACTATTTATAAAACAACTGGTAAAATGAAGCAAAATGGTAGTCTTCATCTCATATAGCCAACTGTGCTCTTTTTTAGCTCTTCAAACTTCATGTCCCACGATCCACCATTAACAGCTTGTAGAATACCTCAACTGCACGATAGAAAACCATTCCTCAACACACCTCCTTCGTGTTCATCTTGCAACACACCTCCCCTTGTTCAAACACTTGGTGAATATATAAGCTATCTAGACATTAGTACTACAATGCTTAACAATAACATCTTCACTCTTCACAGATTCTCAGATTGAATGAAACTTAACTTTGATATGCTTGGTCCTTCCATGAAAAACTGAAATTTTCACAATAGATATTGTTGATTGATTATCAATCATTAAAGGAGTTCTCGTTTTCTACTGAAATCTCAACTCACTCAAAACCTTTCTAATTTAGATAAGCTGATTAGCAGCAGCTAAGGCTAAAATATACACAACTTTTGCAAAAGACTATGCAACCACTTCCTGTTTTGTAGAATTCCAACAAAAAATTGCATTGCCAAATGAGAAATAATAGCCTTATGTACTCTTAAAGATATCTAAACTCCCAGCCGAATTACTATCATAATGACTGACCAACTTTCCACCTTAATTCTTTTCAAACTTAAGACCAAAATCAATGGTACCCATGATGCACCTGAGTATTCTTTTTGCTACTAAGTAATGAGTTTGTTAAGGCTTCTGCATAAACAGGATAATAAACTTGCAAGAAACTTCAAATTAGGTATTGAGGTTGTCAAATATAGTAGATTACCTATACTCCTACTATAAGTTGAATTATTTGCATTAAGTGTCCCATTTTCTTTTCTCAACTTGCAATTTAAGACTAGTGGAGTATCTACAACCTTATAGTTTTCTAGACAAAACTTCTTTAGTAACTCAACAATATACTTGCTTTCATGCCTACTGATATAATCTTCATGTTGAATAAACTGTAAACCTAGAAAATAGTTCATCTCCCTTAGGTTTGACATTTCAAATTCTCTCATCAATTTGACTTTGCAATCATTCATAACTATTCAATCCAATGATAAAAAAATCATCAACATAGAAAGAGATGATCAGTTTAACATCATTAGCAGATGAAAAAAACATACAAAATGGGTTCATTGGCACTCTTATGGAATCCTTTTGAAATAAAAAAAACATCAATCTTGTCATACCAAGCCCTAAGAGCCTACTTAAGTCCATAAAGAGGTTTAACCAGTTTGCATACCTTTAGGTTGCTATATAAAGATATCCTCAGTAAGGTAACCATTCAAGAAGGAAGACTTGACATCAAGATGCGAAATTTTCCACCTTTCTTTAACAATTAAAGTAGTCAACAGTCTGATAGTATCATGTCTTACCACTAGGGCAAAAGTTTCATTATAATCAATCCCATACACCTAAGAATAACCTTTTACCACAAGTCTTGCTTTGTATTTGTTAGTAGAGCCATCAACATTTAGTTTAGTTTTATAAATCCATTTCACCCCAATAACATGTTGGTCAAGTAGTTTATCGACTAATATCCAAGTTTTGTTCTTTTCAATCATATCCATCTTTTGTTTCATGGCTTGTATCTGCTTGGAGTCGTTTGTTGTTTCACTGTAGAATTTAGGTTTTGATATAGCCACTTGACACTGAGCATAAATCTCTTGCAATGATCTAGTACCCTTGACAGCCATACATTCATCTTCTATGTTTTCTTCTTCATCAGGTTCATTTTACACCTCATCTAGTACCCTTGTCATCCATTACTCTTTTCCCTATCTCCTTCCTTTCAGAATCATTTTTATTAGAACTACTACGACCAAGTTTCATATTTTTGATTTTAGCAACCAAAGCACTATCAACTGAAGTTGTTTATCTAAATGCTCTTCTTTGTTCAACATCCTCTAAAGCATTTACTAACTCTTTCAAAGTTAGCCGCGAAATATCCTTAGAATCTTCTAATGAAGAAACTTTGGATTCATACTTTTCTGGAAGACTCATTAGCGTCTTATGAACTAGTCTCTCCTCTATCATTACTTTTCCCAATAGCTTTGGTTGGTTCACCAAAGCCATCATTTTTCCAAAAAATTCCCTAATGGTTTCATCATCCTCCATTCTAAGCATCTCAAACTACCTAAACAAATTCAAGGATTAAATCTGTCAAGTCTTATCACTACCAAAGAACTCATCCTTCAAATGATCCAACACATCTTTTGGATTATCTAAATGTATAATCCTAGCAAAAATCACATCAAAAACAACAGATTATAAGCAAGACAGAGTTTTATACCTTTTAGCTTTGTCTTCTTCAAATAGCCGAATTTGAGGTAGAGTGGGATTGGCATGCCTCTGTACTACTTCTTCTCTTGTCTCCACTACATCCCAGAGGTAGTAAGCTTTGAAGTAGGAATATAAATACGAATATAACTGCTTCAAGAGAAAAATGTGTTTGTACTTAAAATACAAATATAAATTCAACTAGATTTTGTAACTAGACCTTGAATGTTTAGCTTATCAAGCTTTTCAATCATACTCCCATTAAAAAGGTCAATTTCTAATTGAGATGTTTTTCTTTGCAGCATCTACGTTTACTTGGATGATTATCATGTAAGTAATCAACCTTAGCCTTACCTATTTCTTCTCGAGAACATGCTATCTTCTATGTGAATGCTTCCAAATTATTTCTACTTCATGTCTTTAAAATGAGATTTTGTGCCATATAATTCACTTCTGTTGGTAACAATTCCAAACTCTTCAGATTTTGTTGAAGAAGTAAATGAGATATACTTTTATTTATTTATTTCTTTCAATCCAAGATCATTCATTATATTTTCAACTTGGTCCCTGAATTATATTATTACTCTATGGTCAGTAAAAGTACTATTGAAGAGCATTGTCATATTTTTTGGCCATTGATTATCCTCTCATTTTCTCAAGCGATCCCTCCAACGGCTATGATTTCTATAAGTAGATGTCATCTTGAGAACTTGAAACACAAGCCTATAGTGGGTTCATAGGATGTTCTCGCTCGTCATAACTACTTGTTTATACTGTACTCAAAATTAGCGTATCATCTTAAGAAGCTACTGAATCATCTTGATCATCCGGTAACGAGGTCTTTATTTGGTTTGCAGGATGAGCTTTGATGGGTCTTGCTTGCTCCTGCCTCCCCTCTTGGTGCTGTTACTTGTCTTCCATGTGAACTATCATGGCTACCCAAGCTGAATCAACCGAGTTTAGGGGTAGCATTTCTGGTCCTAAATTGTTGTACAATTTTATGTTGTCATTCTGCTTGGAAAACTACCAGTTTATAGTAACACACATTTATAATGAGTTATTTGGTATTGGAAAATTTCCATGGATAATTCAAGCATTATTCTCCTGGACTCCTGGCGTATAGGGCAAAGAGGAGATTGAGCGGAGCTGCTCGGTAGTTAGGTTGCTTCAGAACATCTAGCAGTGGCAAGTCCATGCCAAAATCTTCTTAAAATTTTCCACGTTACTGGAGTGATCACAAACTTATCTTTTAAGCTTGTTCACGTGCCTTTAAATTAATCATGCTTAAACTCGGATACTTTAGTTTCATAAAGGTGAAATGAATCATGCTTAAACTCATTTCTTTCTGTATTTAATACGTTTAGAAGTTCATTGGGGTAATCTATATAAGGAAAGTCAATCTTTTCCCATTTCATAAATCAACATTCCATTCTTAGAATGTTCTAGGGAGTTGAAACTTCTGATTCAAGCATTGCCACCTGAAGAATACCTTTAACGACATACGTGAAACAACATTATACTTTATTATTAATTTATAAATATTATATATATATATATATATATATATATATACACACACACACGCACACTTCTCATTCTGCAACACAATCGCACCACCAAGTACCGTCATAAGGACTTCTCATTTTTAATCAATACCAGAAACCCTTCCTCATATACTTAAGTAGGTCATCTCATAAAGTAGTGTAATATATGTCTGGCTATGGGAGAATACTGAACTGAATGTGATCAGCAAGAAGCTCGCCCCGTAGAATCATCATAAAGTGCGGCTTATTTTCCTCCTCCATTTGGGCAACTAGTGCTTTAAACGCTTCTACTGTTGCTTCTCCTTCCAGCAGCAAACACCTTCCGTAGTCCAGTTGGGTTCTCACGTGCGACACAAACGCTTCCATCTCCTTCACTTGAGCTTTCATTTTCTTCTTCCTCTCTCTTTTCTGTTTCAATAATCCAATTGTTTTATCAGAAAAAAAGCCGCCTCAAAAACCCAAGATTAACAGATGAATTTATCCAAACCTGGACGATTACCTCAAGGGAGGACTTCTTACGGCTTCTCCCAACAGCCCTGATGCAGCACCTTGATTTTCTTCCCATCGGACTTCTTTTCTCCTTCTAAGCAAAAGTGTAGGAGACAACAGTGATTAACATGAATGTTGCATGCAGGAAGAATTAATTAAAATACTAGTGGCTAATTAACTACCTCTTCTTTGGTCTTGTGGGCTGATATGGTTGAACGCCCTGTTGCAGCTATAAATGATACTGACTTCCTTTTGCTCTTGTGTAGTGCCATAGCAGAGGCAGACTCTCCTTTTGACATTCTTTTCTTCTGCCTGCAAACCCAGAAATCTTGCGGGCTTCGAGAGTATTGGAAAAGTGGAAGACTACTTGGAATTTTGAGGCGTATATATGTTGTCTGTCTCCTTGCGCTGCCACGACCCACCAATACTTTTTAAAAGCATCGAAAACTAAAAACTTGAAAGCGGGGCTTTCTGATTTGGAAATGGGACCCACGAGAAGCAAATCAAGAGGCTCATTTCCACGTAAGAAGACCCGCTCACTACTCTCTGCGGAGTGTTTGCATTCACTTTTGGAATCTGAAGAATAACCGATTGTCGGCGGTTGGGGTCATGGGGATCGCGCGATATCATCCGCCAAAGGCAGATTTAATTAAAGTGGATCGCTCGTTTTCGTTTATAACCTGCCGGTCATAGTTGCCAATTCAAAGCTCGGAACACCAGTTTGTGTGTTTGTCTTTAGCTTCGGCATGGAACGGTGGCCTCACCTCACCGCACTCCATACTCAACCCATCAATCATAAACTCTTTCTTGCTTCGGAATCCTTTAGTTTTTTTTTTTTTAATAAAAGTTATTAAACAAGAGGCAAATGACCGTAAATTCAAAGCAAACAAATACGAATCAATAAAAAATATAATATTAAAACGGTTTCAGACGCATTTGCGGTTTGTCTTGGGTGTTTACGTGGCGTTTTCGGGGAGATTCCGTGATTAAGTAGTAAATCTTATGCTAACTTAATGCACGGCGCACTGAGGGAATAAAACTAATAATCCTTATACATTAAAAAGAGAATTTAATATTCTCTCTGTTTTTTTTTTAGATTTTTTTAAATGATATCTTTTTTTATAAACATCTAATATTATTATTTTCATATTATAAATTTATTTTAATATACAAACATTGAACATCTATATTATAAATTTTTTCTAAATTTAATATAAAATTAAAATCAAAATTATTGTTTTAATGAGAACTAATGAAAAAAAGGACCAAGAGAGTAACTTTTATGAATATATATATATATATATATATATATATATTACAACAAATTAAACACCTTTACCTTTTAAAATCACCAAAGTATTTTGAAAAAACTAATTGAAATGATCACTTCCAAAAACAATTAAAAATAAAATCCTGCTTTTTAATTTTGAATTCTTTTTAATTTTAAATAAACATTGAATATTTTTTATAATTTAAAATTTAAAAATCATTTTATTTATTTTTAGGGGTTTTTAAATATCATATCTATTCACCAACAAAGTGACATCATGTAATTTGTTGTCTCACAGCACCTAGAATATATATATATATATATATATATATATATATATATATGATAGTTCTTGAAATGTAAGCTTTTGGTTCATATTTAATGAATAAAAATCTCTGATTTTTTTTTGAAAAGTTGAATATTTGATTAATCATTACTTCAATGAACTTTTACGAAAATTACCATCTTGCCATAGAATCATAACAGTAACGACCAATTCCATCAGGTTGTGTATGGGATGATGCCTCCAACCATACAATTCCGTGCCAAAACCAATCCCTCTGCCAACAGTTGGAATTGTCTTGTAATAAATGAAAACAAATAAAATGTCAACATCAGAATTGTTTAGATAGACAAACAAGTATCAGAACTGTTTATCAGATTAATCACAAAGATTGGGGAATCAGAAACATTTTCTTTCCATTAGGAATTGGATTTCCACATTAGTTCTTGTTACACTAAAGTATACCACCCCTAATTGTCCTCCTCTAGTGACTAATTAGTTTTAAAGTCTCTTCTCTTCTTATCAGTTCTTACAAACACACAGAAAGAAACAGTTTGCTTCTCCTTGTGCACATTGTTTTGATCATTAAACAAACCCTGCATTCCTGCATTCAAGATTATTAATCATCAATCTCAAAGAGAGTCCCTCATCTTAAGATGCCACAGAGTTATCCATTACAGAAGGAAGGTGACAGGGTGACTTGCTGCAATGGCTACACGAACTGTGTTACCTCTTCTGAATCCTTTCTATTTATATGTTGTCCCCTTTGACAAATATCTTTAACCGCAAAGTTAACTATAAATACTACAATTATATCCGATCCTATCACTCTGTATAATACAATCCATGAACAATTATTGAATATACATTCTCATCATGCTAATACCAAATGAAAAGAACTATGTACTTAAAAAACTGAGGGACCTTTTTTTTTTGTTAAATTATGTAATTAATTTTTGAACTTTATAAAAAATATGAATTAGTTTTTTACTGTAATTTGTGTAAATTAAATTATTATAATTTTTCAATTTGTTCATTTAGTATAAATCTTAACGTTGTTAAATTTTTATCATTAAGTATGTTGATATGATATTTTGATCAAACTGATGTAACATTGATTAAATTGACAAAAAGTTTATGATAATATGAAAAAAAATGTTAAGGTGACACTTGTTAACATAATGAAAATGCTTAGTCGAATCTTTGATGGATAAATGTTAATTCAAAACCAAATATGATACAACACCAGTTGCATATTAAAAAAGAGAACATAAAATAGTTTTACTAATCAGTTGAATTTTCAATGGATAAACGCTTATTCAAAACCAAACTATGATTTAAAATCAGTCGAATCTTTAAAAAGATAGATTATTAACTCTTAAATATATTTTTTTCTATTAAGTTCTTCGTTAGTCTCAATTTTTTTTTGAAAAGCTTTTTGTTAGTCTCAATTAATTTAGGGTTGGAGTATTTTGACTTAAAATTTGATAGGTTTGTCCATTGATAGCCACATCAACAACTACCACATCAACAAATATCATGTCCGTATAAATTTGTTATCAATCCAATCAATGTCTAATTATGTTATGTTAATACATAGTCATATTGAAAAGAAAATATTACATTAATTTAGCCAAAACATCACATTAATATACTTAACGATAAAAATTTAATGTTTGTAGGATTTAAACTTTAATTAACAAATTGCAAAAAAAAAATACAAGAATTCAATTTATATAAATTATTATTAAAAAAATTAAATTCATATCTTTTTATAAAGTATAAGAATTACATAATTTATTTATTTATTTTGCTATAACAAGTGGAACTCTACAACTTTTTCCCCTAAAAGTTTGTTGGACTCGTGTTAATAAATAATGAGCCAAAGTATTAAGAAACTTTATTTATTTATTTATTTATTGAAGTATTTGAAGTCACGCTTTGAGAGATGACATGTTTATTAAAATTGGGCCGAACTTGTGGGTTGCGACGGATAGTATAGTGTTGGAACATCTTTACCTGCAATGCATGTCGTCAAGAAAAAATAATATTACCAGTCATAAAAAACTTGAGTTATCAACAATTATTAATTATATTTAAATATTTAATTTATTAATTAATATATAATTTTTTATTTAAAGAGTAGAATTTAAATTTTTTTAAATTAAAAAAAAATTATCAATTATCGTTTTAATTAATTTAACTCTCAAAATTCTTATGGCCTTCTTTGTGTGTAAGATGCAAAAATAAATTAAAAAAAATAAAGGAACAGTTTGAATTGAAGCTAGTAATTATGTCGATAATCTTAACTGGACAAAACACTGTTCAAAGTATGTGGGCGGGCGGCGGGGTTTTAATATAATCTCTTATGGAGGAACACATGTTATAAATAAAATGGTCCACACCGATACGACGTAGCGCAGATGCTTACAAGGCAATGTGGGCTCCACTTTGAGTCCTCGACATTCTTCTACGGCCATCACCGGCCGAGCCCCAAACTCATTATAAATTATAAACCACACACCTCTGACCAACCCCGAAATAGTAATTACCAAAAAAATCTTCTTCTTCCGCAACAACACCAACGCACAATAAAATAAAATAAAAAGAAAAGGAGATTCACATATTATTCTTAGAAGAAGAATCAAGTCTCTCCCTGGTCCGTAACAGCCGTTGAATCTTTCCTCCCACGGCTGTTTCCTTTCCAGGTTCTTCAACTGATTCTTTCACTTGTATTTCTACGCTTTTAATTGCATGTTTTCTTCTATATTTAGTGGTATTATTAACTGAATCTTTTTCTTTCTTCTCTTTTTTTTTTAAAAATAATTGGTGGGTGTTTTCTGGATTTATTTTGTTATGTTTCAATATCTTTTGCTCTTTATTGAATTTTATGGTTGTTTATCTAGTTAATTTGAGGGACTTTTTGATTGCTTGGGTTAATGGGTAATTTTTAGTTTGCTTTTTATGGAATGTTTTTATGGTGGTTTCCTGACTACTAAAGTTGGGATTCTCAATTTGAGCACGTTGTTTCAAATATTCACCTTTTTCTTGTCATAGAGAATTATGTTAGAACCATTTTCTTTATGCAGCTTTAAACAATCATTTCAGGATTTTCTTTGTGCAGCTTTCTTACAATAGCTTCGTCTTTTGGCTTAATTGTTTTAGGTTGTATTTGGATGCTGATGGCAGAATTGGGTATGTCTTGAGCAAAGTTTAACTCTTGGTTCTCAATCACCGGTTGAATAGTTTTTGTCCATTTTGGGTTGGGTTGTATTGTTTCACTTCTGCAAAGAATCGTAAATAAAAGCCTAGTGTGATAGAATATTACTTGGGGGTGTGGATATTATCGCTTTGGTAAGCATGGTGCTGGTGGAGTCAATTGCGACAACATCTCTTCTTGGGCACCGACCATTGTGTGGAATCATTTCCGTGAAGGATGTCTCCTGCAAACAGAAATCTTCGAGTTACTGCCGGTTTCCATCCTCAGAATTTATTGGTAAAAGGATTGTTGAGGCTCCTTTGCCAAGATTGACAGTTGGAAGGTTAATTAATTTGCCAATTAAGGCTCTTGCAATGCAGCTGACAAAAGAGGTTCATGCATATAGAGATGAAGAGAGAACACCAAGGAATTGGAATTATCAGATTGATACTAGTGTAGATCAAAAGCCTTGCTCATGGCCACCGGAGAACAGAGCTGATAATCCTTTGTTACACAACCCCTTGCTTCGACAAGAAAGGATGGGTTGTGGCTGGTTAGGTGCTTTATTCGAATGGGAAGGAGTTTTAACTGAAGATAATCCTCAGCTTGAGAAGCAAGCCTGGCTGGCTCTTGCTGAAGAAGAAGGAAAATCTCCTCCCCCTGCCTTTATCCTTAGAAGAATAGAAGGGATGAAGAATGAGCAAGCAATTTCTGAAGTTTTGTGCTGGTCAAGAGACCCAGCACAATTGAGAAGAATGGCTGCAAGGAAGGAAGAAATATACCAAGCTTTGCAAGGAGGGATATATAGATTACGTACTGGTTCCCAAGAGTTTGTAAATGCCTTGACACGTTACAAGATACCAATGGCATTGGTTTCTACCCGACCAAGAAAAGTTATTGAGACTGCTATTCGAGCCATTGGGATTGAAGGGTTCTTCAGTGTCATTGTAACAGCAGAGGATGTTCACCGGGGGAAACCTGATCCAGAAATGTTTGTTTATGCTGCGCAGCTCCTGAAATTTATACCTGAGCGCTGCATTGTGTTTGGGAACTCTAATCAGACAGTTGAAGCTGCCCATGATGCACGGATGAAGTGTGTAGCTGTTGCTAGCAAGCATCCAGTGTATGAGCTTAGGGCTGCAGATTTGGTGGTAAGCCGTTTAAATAAGCTTTCAATTGTTGATCTGAAGAACCTTGCTGATATAGAGTCAGCTGAATTTGGATCTGGAGAGCCTGAGTTGGAGTTGGAGATGGAAGAAGAAGAATATGGCCCATCCACCTCACTAGCAGTAGATGATATTTTCTGGTAACCCCAAAGAAATATACATTTATATGATTCTTGATGATAATGGTTCATAGGGGCCCTGATGTGTATAACAAAAGAAAGATGCAGAAAGAAAAAAAAATAAATGTAGAAAAATTACAAAGGTGGTCTGCATTGGACTGCTTTAACATTGCAATGTATGTATTAGTTGTGTAATATATATGCTTTAAACTTTCACTGTTTTTTTCCGTGATTCATTTCTATTTATCATTAAGAAATAATTGCTGGCTTCAAGTTCTTCTACGTTCGCCATTTGGTTATTTTGGCTTTTGATTGGAAGCAGTTGTTCATCTATCAGGATATTATACATGTGTTGCTTTGGATTTTTAATTTTGGGTTCAACAGTTGCTAACAATTTGCAGGATGCATTTTTTTTACTTAAAAAGCCATCCAATCTCTACTTTCTTATTATGATCCTGAAATCATTATGAAGTTTCCTCTCTCTGTGAAGGCAATGAATTTTATTTGGCTGTTATGTGTTGGCTTTATTTCATTTTTTCATGCTTTCAATTTGAATGGACTTTTCACCTAAAACTGAGGAGGTTTGTGTGGTATTTGACAAGTGATTAATGTGAAGCTCTTGTTGCATTTAGGACATGAGACTTTAGTTGCTTTCAGGTTACAAAGGGTGAGTTGGTCTCCCTCCGCTAACAATATAATTGCTGAAGAACTGGGAATAATAACTTGAACTGCGGTATAAGTTGTGTTCTGCTTTTGGCCTCTCTGTCCTTGTCAGTATACTTTTAAATTACTAATCCGTAATATTTATTCAATATTGTTCATATGTTGGTTCTGGTGTTCTCCGCATCAAGTAAGCTCATTGAATTACAAAGAGGAAGGTGTTTTGCACAAGCTGCATTAAAGGTTCCTTGTGTTGGAACAATTCAATTCATTTTCCATGGGATGGAGTCATATTACTACATTTGGTACCCAAAACAAAGAGGAAGAAATAGTATTTATGTTGAGAAATGGTGTGCAACTTGGTGAAATTGGCACCAAGGCAGAGAGTTAATAAGGTGTTATCTTGTATTGAAGGTTGATGCTGTCGTTTTAAGCTTGGTCTACTGTCGTTTTGGTCTCAAGTTATATTTACTCAGTCTCTTATTTACTTGACTCTCGTTACCGTTGCAATTTACTATTCTTCCCAATGTTAGGGATTTCATCACCTTTTTTCTTTAAATTAAGCCATTATATTTGGTGGCTTAGTGTCTGTTATGTGTCAAGGTATCTATCACAAATCCCTATACTCCCAAAATGTAGGATATAAGCTCAGGTATGTGTGTACAGTTAGTTCTTGCGAAAATGGTTATCCTCCATTGTATATATTCCTCTGTTACTTAATGAAAAGGAGCTTTTTCTCTTCCAGATAATTTTTCTTTTGTTCTTTGTTCATTGAGACCTTGCTTATCTTCATTTTTCTTTCTGAATTTACTGAGTTTCCAACATGGTATCAGAGCAGCACAACGGGTCTTAAGGTATTACTTCCTTTACTTTTGTTCTTAAAAAATCATGCCATTTGATCATCCTTTAGAGTTTATTCTTTTTCCATGGCTACCAAATTTAACAATTCAACTCTACTAGTCTTTACTGGTGAAAACTATGCCATCTGGTCTATGAAAATGAAATCTTATCTCAAAGTTTACTGTCTTTGGGAGGTAATGGAGATTGGAGAGGACCTTATCCAAAAGCATGCTAACCTTGCCCTTGCTCAAATTTGACAGTTTGAAAAAGACAAAGTTAAGAGGACAAAGCTCTATCTCGCTTACAATATGCTGTTCTGATGAGATTTTTACTAGGAATATGCATCTAGATAGTCTTAAAGAGGTCTGTGATCGCTTAGAAGGATGAGTTCTTTGGTAGTGATAAGACAAGACATCCTTAAATTTGTTTAGATAATTTGAGATGCTTAGAATGGAAGATGATGAAACCATTAGGGAGCTTTTTGAAAAATGATGGCCTTAATGAATCAATTGAGACTGTTAGGAAAGGTTATGATAGAGGAAAGATTAGTGCATAAGACGCTTGTGAGTCTTCTAAAGAAATATGAGTCCAAGATTTCTTCATTAGAAGATTCCAAGGATATTGGGCAGTTTACTTTAAAAGAGCTGGAGAATGCTCTGGAAGGCCTTGAACAAAGAAAACCATTTAGGCTGAAAATGTGGTTGATAGTGCTTTGGTTGCTCAAACTAGGAATCTCACAGTTAGTAGTAACAGCACAAGAAAGAATGAAGCTGAAAGGAAGGATAGGGATAAAAAAGTGGTAGATTGTAAATCTGGTAAACAAAAGTAGAAGTATCAACCTTGCCCTCACTAAGAAAATCACACATTTTGCAAAATTTTGTTGGTACAGATCTAATGTAAAATGTAAGGCCTGTAATCAACTTGGTCATATTGAAAAGGTGTGTAAAAACAAAGGTTCTAAGTCTAATGAGAAGGAAACTGAGCAAGTTAAGAATTTGATGAAGTCTTATTCATGGCTAGAGAAGTTGGTGAATCTGTCAAGAAGAATTTACGGTTGATTGACAATGCTTGCTCAAATAATATAACTAATGATGAGAGTCAGTTTGCTACACTAGATAGAAGTTATGGGTCCAGAGTTGAGATTGGCAATGGAGCAATTTTAAAGATACCTGGTATAGGGATTATTATTGTTGAAACTCAATCAGGTAACAAGTATATCTCAAATGTCTTTTGTTCTCGAGTCTAACCAAAATTTGCTTAGTGGTGGACAACTTATTGAGAGTCATTATGCTTTCTTATTCAAGGACAGGAGCTACACTATATTCGATGTAGTATTAACAGTTGAAATGAGAACAAATACTTTCCAATTGACTGGAAGCATGTTGAGCATAAAGCTTATTTTAATGTTGTTGATGAATCAGAACTGTGGCATAGGAGGTTAAGCCATGTTAACTACAACTCTTTGCAGAACATGCCTTTTCAACAGTTTGTTGAAGGCTTACCAAAGATAACCAAGCCTAAACGGTTATGTAGAACATGTTAGTTTGGCAAGCAAAGCAGGACTTCATTTCCAAAAGAAAGGAGGTGGAAGGCTACTGACAAGTTGCAACTCATCCATTCTGACTTGGAAGACCTATGAAAACTGAGTCACTTGGGGGTAGCAGGTACTATTTGTTGTTTATTGATAATGTTACAAGGTTTTGTTGGTTGCTCTTCTTGAAATCTAAGTTTGATGCTTTCAAGAATTTTGTGAAGTTCAGAAAGTTGGTTGAAAATTAGGTAAGTGCTTCCATAAAACCCTTAGACCTGATAATGGAAAAGAATTTACAATTGCTGAGTTTGAAGATTATCTAGTTTAGCTTGGTATTACTCATTAATTAACTGCTACCTACAGCCCTCAACAAAATGGAGTATCCGAGAGGAAAAACAAAACACATATGGAAATGGGTAGATGTCTTTTATTTCAAAAAAAGTTACCAAAGACATTTTGGCAGAAGCTGTTAACACAGTTAACTCCCTACGAGGGCTGTGTCGGGTAAGACTCCTTATGAGAACTAGTTTGGTTATAAACCATCAGTCAATGATTTGAAGATTTTTGGTAATGTATGTTATGCAAAGGTCACAGACGTTAGAAGAACTAAATTAGATGAAAAAAGTATTGTAGCTATTCATATTGGCTACAGTGCAATTACAAAAGGTTACAAGTTGTATAATGTGGAGACAAAGAAGAATTTTGTGAGTAGGGATATTAGATTTGATGAGAATTCAATGTGGGATTGGGAGAAGTCTAGTGTTGAGTATTGATAGATACAATTTTAGCCATGATGATGTTAAGAGTGAAGGTGATTCAGAAGAGGACTTAGAGGATGAAAGGCTTGCAGTAAGAGGTACAAGGTCCTTACAAGATATCTATGCTGGGTGTAATGTTGTTATGTGTGAACCTACTAATGATGTAGAAATTGAAAAAGACATCAGGTGGGTGCAAGCTATGAAACAAGAAATGTGGATGATTTGAGAAAAATGGAACTTGGTTATTGGCGGACAAATCAACTAATCAGCGTGTAATTGGGATAAAATGGATCTACAAGACAAAGCTTAATGCTGATGGAACAGTGAACAAGTTCAAGGCAAGGCTTGTAGTGAAAGGATACTCTTAGATTTATGGTGTGGATTATTGGGACACCTTTGCTTTAGTGGCAAAGCATGACACTATAAGACTATTAACTGCTTTAGTTGCTCGAGAATGTTGGAAGATCTGGCATCTTGATGTGAAATCTGCTTTTTTGAATGGTTATATTGCTGAGGATATTTACATTCATCAACCAGAAAGATTCACCAAACTAGGGACTGAAGGTAAAGTCTGCAAACTGGTGAAAGCTTTGTATGGGTTAAAACAAGCTCTAAGGGTCTAGTATGACGCTCATTTCTCACTACTAAAGGTTTTCAAAGGAGTTAAAATGAGCCTATGTTGTATGTATGCAGTCATGCAGATTCTGTTAAGGTAAGCATCTCCTTGTATGTTGATGATATACTGCTTACTGGTTTAATTGATTAAGATCAAGTCAATGGAAGAATTTGAAATGATTGATTTGGGAGAGATGCCCTAACTACCATGAATTGGTCTATAATAAGTCTCATAACACGGGCGTGAGATGGTCTACCATAGTAACAAGGTCCCTATACCATAGCTATGCTAACATTCCGTGCAACAAAAGCTAATTGGGACGAAGAAGAATTGTTGATTTTAAAATTTTTTATACAAAATTTATTTTATTTAAAATAAAATTTTTAATTCATTACAAAAAAAAATAAATATTTATTTAAAATTTTTTGAATAATTCAAAGATTTTATTAAATTTGTTTAAGAAATGAGTAACAGAGAAAATAAGAAGATAAATTTGAGATTATAAGATAATGAAACTTTTAGAAAATTATAACAAGGATAGCAAATAAACGATGTACATGTGATGGGATAGAGTACTCAAAATATTTTTAAATTTCTTGTTTAAATTATAAAATTACAAGATTTAGTATTTTTAAATATTTTTAAATTTAAAAAGATAATATTTAAAATGATAAAATATTTTAATTTTTTAATTTTTAATTATAATTTTACGTGAGTTTATTAATATTCAAAATAGACAATCCGTCTAAAAAAAATATCTTTAATTGCACATATAAATCTCACTGTTAATTAACTGTTAATATATTTATTAATTTGATAACGTAATAATATTTTTTAAATAATTTTATCTTTTATTAATTTTAAAAATTATCAAACAATATAAATAATAAATTTCTATTTTTAACTTGTCGATTCCACCCGATCAGATTCAGATCTCCCAAAAAAGCACGGATCTCACGTTTCAAATCCAAATCTAACATTCCATGACTAAATTCAACCGTAGAGTGTAGAGTGATCCAAGGGAAGGGAATGCCACCGGCCAACTTGAGAGAAAAAAGATAATGAAGACGAGTAGAAAAAAAATTATTTTAAACATTTCATACTTATCCTTTAAAATGAAATGTTCATTTCATATATTAATAAACTGTGTTAAATTATGATTAAAAGTTAAAAGTGATAAAAGTCTTTTATCCTATTTAAAAAAAAAATAACACTATTAAATGAAAAGCAAATGTTTTAAGGGGGATTTTATTTTCGCACGTATTTCAACTTGTTGGATGCATGGGAGCGATCAGCCAGTAATATTATTGGGTTGCTGGAATTAGTAGAAGTGGAGCAGAGACTTGCGAGGAACTGCCGAGAACGTTTCCCATTTTATAATAACTAGAACTACCTTTCTATGTGCCAAAATCTGTAATACAAAATGCCCAACCGAAGCCCAAGTTGTCCCGCTAGCTAATTAATTAATTAATTAATTACAAAAAATTAGTGCTACGTTTTCTATATTCACTTCACCTAATTGGATCCTCTGGCAATGGAGACAAATTCATCAGCAGTGATGTGGGTGGGTAGACGTCCTTGGCTGGCTTCCTTCTGCCCACTCTCTCCTTGCCTAAAAATGTTAAATTGAGTTTTGGAGCGTGAACAAGCAAACCTGTGTAGCCACTCCCCTCCTCATACGGCATCCAAAAATGGTGATCCAATTGACAGTGTACCCCGCGCCGAGGATCTGGCTTGCTCAAAGAATCACTTTGAGCTCCATCGATCGTAATAAAGCTTCAACCAAGAACATCAAGCAATTTAGAGCAATCGGATTAACCTTACCCAATGTCAGTATAGTCTGGGAGCATCGAACAATCATCCAGGCCTGAAATAAATCCGGGGATATAATTATGTGGGACCACTTCATAACCCTCTGATTCCAGTGAAAGGGCCTCATCCATGCTGCAACAAAATCGCTATCAACAACATCAGCCGAACTGCTGTCATTGGTCACAGATGTCAGGTCACATCTTAAGTTGGGATCATTCGGAGCAATTGTTGCCACTGGCTGGAACCCTTGCTCTGGATGTAAGTTGTGTACATCACCATGCTCCATTGAAGCCTTCTTCAGTTTTGATTTAGGTCTTATTGTGTCAGAGACAGACAGCTTGTGCTTCCCCAAAGACTGCAATTTCGACCCTGACCGCGACTTGGAATCATTTGCTGGGAAGGCAGATGAAGCCCAAGCCAGACCACTCCAACACAAGCCCTAGCTGCTGCCCTGAGAAAAAGATGTCCCGCTTGGTTAGCAATCAACAAGCTTTTATCCAGGCACACTCACAAATGTCGACAATATAAATCTAGGCATGAGTAATTTATTTGACCAGTACAAGACACCACGCCCTCCAAGACCATGACCTGAATCTCATGTCTTTCTCATCTCAATGTGGAATCTAATAATTACAGCTATAATATAAACTAACATGCAAGACATTCACAAGGAAAATGCCTCCTTCAGACTAACAACAATAATACCTAGCCAATAATTCACTACCAAGCATGATAATTAGTAATTGAAACATGTTGCCATACCTAGACCGGTTCTCAGCAGCAACTTTTGAAGCTTTGAGATGGAGGTCTTCTCCAGCAGTCTCGTTTCTAGATGTAACAAGATCTGAACCATATATTGATAAATTTATTACTGGTGGGAAAGAAATCATAGAGTCACCACTCTCCTGTATTTCCAGTGTTATCTCTAAACTTTCCGCAATGACGGAAGAATCCTCTCTCCTATCAGAGGAGGAAACTGTGTCACTCCGCTGTCTATTACTGGCATCATGGAGTGCAGCTGATAACAACTTGCTACACTCCTGCAAATTTGTAAATTTCATCCTCTGTGCTGGTTCCTTTGCAGAACCCTGAGGTGTGTGGCTCAGAAAAGGACTGAGGAACCTTCCCCCTAAACGAACACCATTCCGAGATGATGAGACATTTTGTCGATTCTCAGGGCGAGACTTCACCCTCCATACAGACGAAAGTAAGGCAGTGAAGTGCTTTTGAACTAGTAACTCATGATCTGGCTGCCCAGCAGCAAAGTTTAACAGCATTCGAATGTTATCCTGCCATGATATATTATTACAAGTAAGGCTTCTTTATTCATTTACTATCATACCAAAATTGCTTCAGCAATCATCATTAATTAATAGTTATAGTAAAATACTACACCACAACATCACAGCATGCACATACACGAAGCAGTAAATTCAGAAGACTTGCTTCTAGAACATCAGCCCTAAAACACTGGTAAATAGGGGACAAAAAGGGGAGGATAGGGTAGCAAGTGTGGTGACTCAGAATTTGTTCCAGAAAGCAGCTGGGCAGCGGGTACCATATTAGACAATTAGAAACAATAAAACTCCGAGAACACATTATATGTAAACTATCATAGTCTTGGTAGAAGAAACCAAACCTAGTAATAGGGAACCATAGAGTGGATTAGAGTTCTCACATTTAAGGCTACATAAGATGAGTCGGAATGCACACAGCACAGTAAGGTAAAAACATGAAAACTAATGATGCAAAATCGTTCAGGATACTCCTAGGAGCAATCTGGAGGAGACTGGAGAAATGTATTGCAGTTAAATGAGGGGATTTCCTTCTTCTTTGGCCGAAAAAAACATAAATACAATTAGTATTGCTTAAAGGAGAATATTGAGGATGAATGTGTCATGTAAAGCGGCCTGAAACGGGAATGACTTTGCCGTAAAACAGAAAAAAAAGCACCAATCAAGGATACAATGCTGAAAATTATTTGGTCGAAAGCAAATTTAAATTTTTAATAACCTATCTAGAATACAGCACCGTGCACAAATTGCATGAAAAGGATTTCAACAGGCAGCCAAAGAGGTGAAGGTTTATTTAATTAAATCAACCTAAATGCTTGTTCGTAGTTTATTCAAGCCCTCTTTAGTCAAGACATCAGGCTTTACCTCACATTGGAATAATGCTAGCCTAAGCAATCACTAAAAGTCTTCGAGTAGATGAACTAATGTCCAGCTGACTAAAGAAGTTCTAAGCTATTAGTCAGAATCACTATAGTCAATCTCCTATGGTTGCTTACAAATGGGAAGGCACAACCTTACATAAGGAAAATTTTAAAAATTTACAAGTCAGACCAATAAATGAGCATTTGCATCAATTTTTCCCCTATTTTTGTCCCTTTTATCCTTTTTTGACCAACATTTGAGAAAGAACAAGCAGTAGATGAGGCATACCTCTGTTACTTTGAGAAGAGCTTTTCCAGAGCCTGCATTGCTGAATTTTTCATTAACTGAACTGTCTGGTGCAGCCAAAATATGTCGTTGAATTAGTTCCCGGTACCTCTCACAACAATGAACTGGATGGCGATATCTTCCCCTGTAAAAGCCACCAGCAGTCATGCTGTAGAGTGTTTCACTAACCAAACTCCAATGAGGGCCATATTCATGCACAACTGCACATAATATAGCATCCTCCTGCGGCAACCAAGAATCAGGTGATGGAACACAATCTCTTGACCAAATATTACCCTTCTTCAATTTCTCTGGTTTTATCATTAAGACTCGCTTTACAGGCATGGAAGTAATGGAAATTTTTCCTCCTGTTTTACTCCTGCTAGCAGGTTTCTGCTCAAACTCAACCGCAAGGCTCTCACATGGTTTTACCTCTGCACAGTCATCATTCCTCTTACGAATTGCATTTGGATCCCAGTCTACAGGACGTAGGTCAGGAGGTTTCTTTAGTTTTTTAGGCTTCTTCTTAGTGCTCTTCCCTTCTTCGGCATCATGCCCTATCTCAACCTTCTTACGTTTTTTCGGCACATGATAAGATGGTGATGCAATATCCGAATAAGAGAGCTCTTCATGTGAGTTAACATCATCATCGAGGGACATAGGTTCTGCTTTTGGCTCTTCTTTTGCAGGTTTCACTTCAGAACTTAAAGATCCCTTCTTCAGAGATTTAAATTTGGCTTTCTTTGGCTTCTTCTTCTTCTTAGATTTTGGTTTAGGTTCACTTACCATCTCATTCCTGTAAACAGATAGCTGGTTAACATTGAAATTTTGTTCTAAAGCCAAGAATAAATAAGGACTCAACTCTCTTCCTTTAGAAGATCTACATCTCAATTTAAGTAACATGAATTCCTTAATTTTCGGGTATACTGGTTTGACATCACCTTGTTATCTTTCATCTTTAAAGAATGTTGTGATCCATCCCCAAGTCCTAGATAGATTATAAATTCATAAAGACAATATGTTTTAGCTAATCTAACATCCAAAAATCATTTGTAACTAAGATTTTCCCATCTCATTTTTACAGCAACAACTACTGCCTTAAGGCACCAAAATCAGGCAATTCATTCTAAATCCTAGCAATCCTAATCTCTCAAGGTCATAAAGGCACTGATGAAATTTCTATAAATTATCATTTGTCATTCAGCAAGAAGCAGAATATTGACCTAGTAAAATTAAGAAGCTACAAAAAATATGAAAATTTTGCCCACAGTTAGAGCATCTATTTGAAGCCTCACATTTTCCAGATTAGGATCACTAAATAATGCACTTGTAGATGGTTTTTGTACTACTTAATGTATCAAATGAATAAGCATCTTCAAATTATCAAGTGGGAGAAAAAATAGAGAGAGAAAGAGACAGAGAGAGAGAAGAGAACAGCTAGCTGAAAAGTTTTGGTTTTAAGAGTTAAGACATCTTACATAGCATCAAAATTCCCATCATCTGCCTCTTCCTTCTCTTTGGCTTCATATTCCAGTTCTTCCATTAACTGCAAAGTACAAATTAAAAAAAAAAAAAGTTAACCACCTAAATGAACCATACACAAACGATAATAATAATGTAAATGGCTATATGCAGAGGTTCGCTAACCTGATGTTGCGCCAAAGCAACCTGCTGTCGATATGCTTCTGTAGCAAAATCAGCATCCCATTCTGAAAACAGTTGATAACATGGCATTAACTTCAGGATAGGCACAACTAACATCATAACTTTATTTACTTTTCATAAGTTCAAGTATTTTCAACACACTAAGTGAAAATGAAATGAGCCATAAAAATAGTGTCATGTTAGGGAAGAATTATATAAAAGCAAATCATGTAATTCACTTAGGCTCGATTTGGTTTATGCATTTGCCTTTTTCTATTTGTCTTTGGTATTCTATTGATTTTTTATTTTTTGCTTTTTCCTTTCTATTTATTTTTTTGCAAAAGAAGCAAAAAGCAAAAAGCAAAAAGCAAAAGCATAAAACAAATGGAACCTTAATTTACAACTGATCTTAAAATTTAAAAAACCATAAAAGCTTATTGCTTCTCATAATAAGATAACATGTCATGCCAAAAAAGTTAACAATCAGTGAAAAAACACTTACTCTCATACACTAGAGGTTCCTCATCGTCATCAATCTCAGCTTCCATTTCCTCCTTGTACTTCTCAATGCGATCAAGTTCCCATTCTGCCTCCTCAAATCTAGCTTCAGATTCCGTTGCTCCCTTGTCTATGAGGGGATCCCATAATTCCAGAAAACGGATTGCATATCGATCAATTGGTCTTAATTGATTCTCCAAGGATGAGATAGCTTGTCCTGCTGCTGCAGCAGCTGCTGCCATCTGCTTGACATCAGCCAGCATATCAACATCCTCTTCTTTGCCAGCAAAAGTGAGAGCTTTCTCTTCAATAGGACCACCCCCATTTAATATCAGCCCATTATCTTTAATTGAAGCTGTCATTAATCCACCCTGATCAGCTGACTCATCAGCCTTCATATCATCCTCATTTACAAACTCATCATCTTCCACTTTGCTCATGGCTTCCTCTGTAAACTCCTGGTTGTCGACAGCCTCTTCCTGTTCAACTTTCTTCAGTGCCATGTAATCTGCTTCATCTTCTGCATATTTCAAAGCAGCTTCTACATC